>NW_027522416.1:300000-477500 GCF_052094955.1 Ictidomys tridecemlineatus
AAAGTTGAAAAATATCTTGGTTATTAAGAATATCTTGGCTGAGTGTGGTAGTGCACACCTGTAATCCCAGAGGCTTAGGAGGATTAAGAATTCAAAGCCAGCCTCAGCAAAAGTGAGGCATAAGCAACTCAGTGAGACCCTGTCTCTAAATAAAATACAAAATAGGGCTGGGGATGTGGCTCAGTGGTTATCTTGCATTTGTATTGTAACAGAATAATTAAATAGTATTTTCATTTCTTTGGTATCAAAGCTCTGAAGAGGAAGTATTTGCTTTAGAATAATAGCTTTGTTATATTATTTTTACAAGTTAAAGTACTATGAAACATTTAATTTATGTGAATAGCTTTAGAACAAATTTAAATAGCTTTAAAACAAATTCTGTTTTACTTTCTATAACTGTATTATAGGTTTACATTTTCAACAACTGTGGAATAACAGATTCTATTTTTCTTTTAAAATAGCTTAAACTTTACATAGAGTTTTCTTTCTACCAATACTAGCAATGATGTCTTAGGAGGAATTGAAGAGGAGCTTGAATTTTACAAAAGACATTATCATAAGTATGAAGCATGTCATGGGTTGGAGATTCATTGGCTGATTTGGTAGGACTTACACACTTTGGATCACTACATGGCAGACATCTGATGCTACTCCACCATGGAAAATTCAGCACTCCCAGCCTTTCTCTTGGAGCACAGATCTACCAACCTCCTGAAGCTAACCCTCAAAAGATGACACACAGGCAAATATCAAAATGCATTTTGCTTTTGGTGACTGACGTGTTTCATTTTTGTGGTAGGAAAATGGGCAGCTGCCTCAATTTTGAAAGGTTATTTTTTAAATTATAGGAAAAGATTCCTTCAAAACATTCAAATCTATTTAACTCAACACAATCTTGCCAAGTTCATACTACACTTAAAGCATTCAATAGGCTCTGGGGTGGGGGAAGAGTTCATTCAAATCTCTTTGAGGACTAAAACAAATACAAGTGAAAATAACACATGTGAGAATCTGACAATGGATAGTTAAAATGATTCTATACAGGAGAGGAGGCAGAGTTTAATTATGCCTCTATAGAGAAAGCAGAGAAAGCTTTCAGGGAGAGGTGGGATTTCTGTGAAGCCTTGAAGGGTGGCTTAACAGAAGGGAATTTTGCAGGGTGGTGGTGGGGAGATATGCTTGAGTAAGCAGCAGTACATTACTGCAATTAACATAAGAAAAAATGGCTCAGACTTTCACAATCATAGTTTTAGTATTTTCAGCAGAATTTAAAAGATTTCAAAGTGTTCAAGTAAAGAATACATCAGCCTAATAAACCAGCCAAGAGCTAGTGATGTAGCTCAGTGGTAGAGGATTTGCTTTATATGGGAAATGCCCTGGGTTCGATCCCCAGCACAACACACACGCATTAAATTTAAAAAAAAACCTTTTTTTAAAAGAAAGGAAACCAGTTAAGTTCAACATATTAAAAGTTAGAATTCACTATTTTCCTTAGAAGAGGCTTAACGTTTTAAAAAGAAAGCTTGAATAAGTATACTTAATCTGAAATATTACTAAATACCAATTTGTAGAAAATATTTAATTCCAACTCAATAATTTACTCACAACAAGTGCCCTGCTTGGATAAATTCCAAATTACAGAGTCTACCCTACTGAAATACAGAATACTCACTTATGTTTCTTTGAGAAGCAACAGCAAATTAAAATCATCTAAAAAGATAACTATCAAGAAGGGAAAAGTACAAATGAAAAACATTATATAAAGTATAATAAAGTGAATCTCCAAAATGCTCTTTCCATTTCTATTTCAAATCTTTTTTAAAAAGCCAAAAAAGTAATAGATTTTAACCTGATCTTCGACTAATACACGGGTCAATAATTTCTTAGGAATTTGAACTGGAGAGCTGTACTTAGGAATAATGTAGTACAGCACCACTACAGGTATTACTAACAGCATAGTGAAAGAACCGATCCAGGTGACCCTAAAACTCATTCCTGGGATTTACAAGCTAGTGTCGGTGTTGTCCTTAGCAGAATGTTACTGAGAGGATTCGAGTGCTTAGCATATAGATGCTATTCTAAAAAAAAAGGCAATTAATGAAAGATCTTGTGAGGCAATAGAAGTACTTGAGTATGCTCAGAGGAAGAGAAGAGATAATAAATATATGAAATAAACATCCACAGTCTTTACGGCCACTCTGTGTATCTATAAGATTCTTAAATTTTGTTTGGAAACAAACAACTAATAGGAAATAGTGACTGAATAAGAAGCCAAAATCCTAATAATTTTTATCATAAAAAACTGAGGGCTGGTGACATAGTTTATGGTAAAGCACTTGTCTAACATGCCCAAAGCCCTTAGTTCAATCCCCTGCATCATCTCTCTCTCTCTCTCTCTCTCTCTCTCTCTCTCTCTCTCTCTCTCTCTCTCTCTCTCACACACACACACACACACACACACACACACACTCACACACAAACATAATTTTCAGTAGAACCACCATATAAACAACTGTTGCAATCTTTTAGTTAAAGCCATCAATGTGTTTTTCTCAAAATAATCTTATATGTAGTCAGTCATAAAAGATCATATATCATATGAGTCCATTTAAATAAAATGTCTACAGTAGGACAATTTATAGACAGAAATCAAACTAATGGTTTCATAGGGCTGGGAATTGGAAGGGATTTTAGGGGGATGGCAAGAAGTGAATGACTGCTCATGGGAATAGGGTTTCATCTTGTGGTGATGAAAATGTCCTAAAATTGATTGTGGTGATGTCTGCATAACTCTTCCAATTTACTAAAAAAATTGAATGATACGTTAAATTGGTGAATTGTGCTTTATATAAATTATATCTCAATCTTATACAAAGTATTTATTAATGCTTTTGAGAAATAAAGTTTTAGGTACAAAAAAACCCAAAATTTGTGAGAAATATTACATTTATTAGTATCCTTATATACATTGGATATAGGCATAAGAACTATTTCTGAATATAAGTTGTGTCTCTTATAACATCTCCAACTCTTATGATCTAGGGCTGGAGATGTAGCTCAGTGGTGAAATACTTGCCTAGCATGTGTGAGGTCATGGGTTTGATCCCCAGAACCACAAAGAAAACAAAACTTTATGATCTGGATTAAATAAAGAAACCAAAACTATTAAAATGACAGAATTATTGCCATATTCAGAAGAATGGTGTTCTGAAGAAATGAAATATGATCATCTAAAACTGTGGAAAAGCCACCAGAATCACAACAAATCTGCTATGCATTCCTTTGTTGTTGTCTGTTGTTGTTGTTAACTTCTCTTTTCCAACCCAAACAACAGAAAATCAGATCCCCTTCAGTATACTCTGAGAATCCTTTTTCTATCCTGGATCTGCAATACAATCACATTTCAGCTATCTCAATAATATATGTCTTTGTTAGAATTGCTATAATGAATTAGATATTGGCAGTTTGTGGAATTTATAGGAACATTCTATTTAGTTCTTTTTTGGCAGGGGGTACTGGGATTAAACTCAGGGGCACTTGACCACTGAGCCACATCCCCAGCCCTATTTTGTATTTTATTTAGAGACAGGGTCTCACTAAGTTGCTTAGTGCCTTGCTTTGCTAGGGTTGGCTTTGAATTTGATATCCTTCTGCCTCAGCCTCCCGAGCGGCTGTGATTACAGGCATGCGCCACTGTGCAAGGCTCTCTTTAGTTCTTAAATTAATATTTTATCTCTTACTCAAAGCATGTTTACATTAAAAGGATTGCACTAGTGTGAACTGAGATACACTGACAAATGTTCTGAGATTTAGGCCCTGCTCAGTTACTGGAGATTGAAGTGAAACAGGACAAACAAATCATTTCATTTCTTTCCTCAATAGAGAATGTGATCACAAGTCTGAGACTCCTTTCTGTTTGAAAATGCTTTGATTTTATGATTCCCTACTTAAAAATATTACTTAGTTGGATAAATAAAATCTACTATTCCCTAGTCACATAAATGCACTGAGATGTGCAATCTTATCTCAATAAAAAAAGAGTACAGGAGCTGGGTTATAGTTCAGTTGGCAGAGCATTTGCCTTGCATGTGTGAGGTACTGGATTCGATCCTCAACACCACATAAAAACAAATAAATAAAATAAAGGTATTGTATCTGTCTACAACTAAAAAAGTTTTTTTAAAAAGGCTACATTAACTTACATTCATTCAGTTATTCACACTGTGCCTTTGCCCATACTGCAGACTAAGAGAGCAATCATTTGAAACAGCAGAAAGGCTTTATTTGGAAATATCCTAACCAACAAGATAACTGAAGGAATTGTTTACTTTTTAAAATTTTGAAGAAGGGAAAAAAATGAAGACAACAAAAAAACACTTTGTAATGCATTCCCAACATTCAGACTGTAGTTTTCAATAACATGTAATGTGAATGGGCATTAATGACTGTAACCTTATATTCTCTACTGGACCCTACTGAAAATGTTTATCAAAATAATTATAATCTTATTAAAGCCATTAAGACAAATTAAAGGTTAATTTGGATATTTAGATGAAGTACAACATATATATTCTATAATAAAGATTAAATCCAAATGGTAATTAAAAATACAAATATTGTAGGAATTTTAAAAGCACCAAAAAATAAGAGAAATAAATCCAATCACTTTCTTTGCTAAACAATCTTAATATTCACAACAGATAAAACTCTCTTCCTAAAGGAATATCACTAAAAAATATAAAACAAAACTTACTTGGTTCTAGCTTCTTCAGGTCCTCCAGTTTAAATTCTTCCTGGGACTGTGTGGACTAAATTTAAAATATGCATATTATATCTTTTCATTACAAAGATTTCACTGCACCCTATGTCTTTTAAATGGCAAGAATAAAATATTTAAAATAAATATATTTCTTGTTTTAAAGGTAGAAAATGAAAAGTTCCAAACTGATTTTTGGAATATTCAAGCTAATAGAAACAGAACAAATTAGAATCATATCTTTTATTTCTACCGTTTACAAAGTATGAACTAAATCATTTAAGTGTGAGTTCAACTGATCAATTCCAATTGTTATAAAACCCTTCTGAGATAATATTGCTTTGGGCATGAATGTCTAATATCTTATCAGAACAATTTAGAATAATTCCTTTAAAAAAATCCATTTATCTGTAAAGCTGCACCTCGCAATTCCAAGCATGTTGCAATTTTGCCTATGGTTTTCTGTAGGAAAAAAAATGCTATAAATCCCAAGATAATTTTAACTGTCAGTTACTAAAATCAAGAATTTTTATTTATAAGAGATCTATAGGGACTGGGATTTTAGCTCAGTGGTTGAACACTTGCCTCACATGTGTGAGGCACTGGGCTCGATCCTCAGTACCACATAAAAAAAATAAATAAAACAAAGATATAGTGTCCATCTGCAATTTAAAAAATTTACAAAAGAGATCTATACTTCTTTAAATAAATTATTATTCCTTTTCTAGCACCTTGCAGATTTTAGAGAAGAGAATCAGAAGACAAAGGGCTGAGAAGTGGGAGAGAGATGAGTATATATTCTCTTCTAAACTAATATGCCACAACCAATTCTAAATCAAGTTTGGTTTCGTGATAGGTCTAGATATGATTTAATTATATATAATTTAATTATACATTATTTTAATTATATATAATTTAATTATATATAATTTAATTAGATATGGTCTGCAGTTACACCTGGCAGCCAGAAATGCCTCCTGGGCAGGTATTATAAATAATATGTTCCTCAGAAATCAGGCTTCCAGCAAAGGAGGAGGTACAGACCACTTCACAGGTAGAGGTCACTGGAGTTTTAGGAAGGAAAGACCTTTTAAAGTCACTTAAGAGTTCTCTAATCTCTCATTTCTTATATAAGGAAAACCAGGCCCAGAGCCAAAGCCAGGATGCAAGACTTAAGTCTTCTGACTCTAGGTCTCAGCTCTCTCCCCTAGGTCCTGCAGCCTCCTGGATCTTTTGGAGTACAAGATCTGGGGGTCTTTATAACCAAAGACAAGCTGGACAGCTATAAATTAAAGAATCAATAGCATTATCAACAACAACTCTAGTCTCAGAATAATAAAGAAAATGAAGAAAAAGTTAATTTTTTCCTCATCACTTAACAAGGTTCATTTTTTGATATTAACCTGTTTGTTTTGTAATTTTAAAATGTTTTAGGAGGTCAAAAGACTTTAATCTCAGGCCATGTGGCTCACAGGTTCTACTCCTGAGCAACAAATGCTGGAGAAATCTAACTAATTGAAGGCAAATAGGTGACTAAAATATGGGATCATTAAAACTTTTTTACATTTTTTATTGTCTTCATATTCATAACATACTTCATTAACTATTAATTTATGTACCTGGATATCTAAGATTCTATTCATCAAGATTTAGATATTTTAAGTCTTAATTCAATGATGCCAGCTGATCACTTCCTAATCAGTTCCTAGATAGATTTCACAAATCTTACAGAAGTGGGATAGTGTATAGTCTTTGTTCCTTTCCTTAAGCATATCAGCTATGTCCTTTGTGATAATTATTTTCCAGGACTAACATCCTAAGTCTCTTAAATCTATTGTGGATATTAGCACTTACTAAGGAAAAACGAAAAACACCCTTTCAAATTGTAGTAACATAATTTTTTTAAGTAGATTTTAAATATTTTAAAAATACAAATATATTTGGGCAAGAAATACGGCTAACCCTCTGGGGGCTTTTTCTCCCCAAACTCCTGTAACTAAGAATCAATAAACACAGGCCTATGGATTAAAAACTTGCTTAAGTTTAATTAAAAAGTTATGCAAAAAATTACTCCCATTTCCCCTTGTGCAAAAAAAGAAAAGTATTAATAAGACTAAATTAGGTCACCAGGGTTTTCACACTGCCTTTTCTTAAGAGATGAGGAAAAGGGGGATAGTAGAGGATAGGAAAGGTAGCAGAATACAACAGTTACTAATAGGGCATTATGTAAAATTGTGGCTGTGTAACCAATGTGATTCTGCAATCTGTATTTGGGGTAAAAATGGGAGTTCATAACCCACTTGAATCTAATGTATGAAATATGAAATGTCAAGAGCTTTGTAATGTTTTGAACAACCAATAATAAATAAATAAATAAATAAAAATAAAATAAAATTTATTCAAAAAAAAGAGATGAAGACTAACCCATATTTTTCACTATCTACAAGATTAAAAATTGACTTAACACTACTTACTCTGAGCCAGGAGAAAATGGGTGTTGTTTCCTCCCATTTCTTCTCTTCTTTTAGAATAAGTTACTTTAAAGTATCCCCTTTTACATAATCTCTATCAGGGAATCAACTTGACATACAAAAATTTTAATTCAAGGAAGAAAGAACAGTAGTGAAACATTTTGCAATCTTATATGTTTATTTAGCTGACAGGTCTGTATGCCAAGTTCTTGACTTGACCTAATTTTTTTTCCATTTGTTTTTTGGTTTGGGGGGTTTTTTGTGTGTTTTCTTTTTTGCTTTGAGAGGTGATACATAAAGAGTTATGAAAATTCAGAGTTAAGCATTGAGGTGGAATGCACTTATTCCCAATCCTTCTGTTTTTCCAAGTGTCTCGGAACAAACTCCAGTCTTTGGGTTACCCATGCTTTTCAACTAAAGTGTGGATGACTTCCGTTAGAGTTAAATAAGGCCTAAATAGTTAAGAAAAGAAATTCATTAAGTGATAAGTTATATATCTGTATAAATATTCACTTAATGTTAGGCAAAGCATGATCAATCTGATTTTTTTTACTTAAATATAACAGTTTTTTGTTTATTTTTCTGCTTAATGGACTCGAGCAATTTCATTTGGAATTGAATATATCTAGATATTATTTGATGGTACCTTTTGCTCTTCTGTGAATTCAGAATTGTTGTGTTGAGCTTGGGCCTTTTTTTGTAGATGTCTTGCTAATCTGTAAGAAAACATTTTTTTTTAAGAACTGAAAGCAAACTATCTCAACTGCAACAAAGTAAAACAAATTAAATCTCTTAAAAACAATAAAGTACATAATACTTCGTTCTGTTTTTGAAGTAATTCCACATTTTCAAGGCAAATCTACATTATCCTGAGAATCAAACTTTTTACAAAAAAAAAGTTTGTACAAAATAATGATGCAATAAGATACTTTTCATACCATTTCACTGGGACAAATTTCAGAATCTTAAAGCTGCAAAGAATCTCAAAAAGCACATAATTCAACTTTCTTTATTATGCACTAATTTCTTCTATAAACAACCAATAAATATTTTTCTAGATTCTACTTTAACACTTCCAGTGAGCACCAATAAGAGTATCAACTATAGATACGTTATCATTCTGTCATAATTAATTTCCCAATAAGATTTGCCCAAATCCAAATTACAGCCATGACAATAACTCCATCAAAATATGCTTTTCAAACATTTTTAATGGAAAATAAAGAAAAGCCATCCACCAATCAAAAACAGAAAATACTGCTTGCCAAGTTATCATCATATCTAAAAATGGCAGGTAGGCCTTGAGTGAGTTTTCCAGGATGAATTTATGATGCTAGTCCAAGCTCAACAGTGAAGATCCAAAGCTATTTCTGAGACAGTAAAAGGCAAAAATTTACTCTTATGAAGAAAGAGGGGAAAAAAAGACCAATTTTAGACACAGTATTTGATTAGACATGTTTCTAAACAAGATATAAAAATGGCCAATAAACACATGAAAAGATATTCAATATCATTAGACATTAGGGAAATTCATATCATATTCATAAAATAATTACTTAGCACCCATGCAGATAGAGATAATTTTAAAAAAAAAGAGATGAAGAAAATAATAGGCGTAGGGAGAGTACGGAAAAAAACTGGAACCCTCATGCATTGCTGATGGGAATGTAAATTGGTGCTAGCCATTGTGGAAAAGTTTAATATAGTTAAATACAGAGGAATTGTATGCTCCATCAACTCCTAGATGGATACATCCAAAAAACTAAAAATAAATGTTCGCACAAAGCACATGTACACAAATGTTTATAGCAGCATTATTTGTAATAATCAAAAAGTCATACAACCAAATTGTCCATCAATTAATGGATGAACAAAACGTGGTACATATATTCAGTAGAATATTATTCAGTCATAAAGAGGAATGAAACTCAGATAATATGCTAGCTACAGTATGAATGAACTTCAAAAAGATTATGCTATATAAAAGTAGTCAGATGTAAATGGTCATGTTATATGATTCCATTTACATGAAATGTCCAGGAAAGGTAAATTCATAGAGAAAGAAAGCAGATGAGTGGTTGCCAGGATATGGAGAAATTTAGAATGATTGACACCAGGTATGAAGTTTCTTCTGGGAGTAGGAGAAATTTTTAGAAATTACAATAGTGATGGTTATAACACACTGTGAATACATTAAAGACCACTTCACTGTACACATTAAAATAGTGAGTTTTATGGTATATGCTAAAAAAATGGAAGAAAAAAGCTAGCAAAAGATTTTGAAAATAAGATTGCTATTTTGGTTGAGGTATAGGAGTAGGAATGGCAGCAAGTGCTAACTAGAAAAAGGCAATTAAAAAAGAGAGTTAGTCAAATTTTCATCCATTTACTTACTTGCTTCCAAAGCTGGAAACCACACAATATATTTTCCTAAAATGTCATTCACTTACTCACAGTCTCACAGTTTTATGAATTCTTATGCAGGAGAAGGTACAAATAAATATGGCCCATTGTCCTTTTTCTGGATTTGCTTTCTTTTTTTTTAAACTCTTGCTGAACTATGTGGACTCTTAAAGGAATTCATGGTCTATACACCCTTAACAATGTCAACTATACATCCCTGAGTTCAGGGAAGTTATAGTGTAATAGTTTCTTTATTTTAATATTTCTACATATAATTTGCTAAGTGTGGCTATCAACCTAAGCAGGATTCTTTTTTTTTTCTTTAAATAGTTTTGTTTTGTTATTTTTTTAGTTGTAGTTGGAACCAATACCTTTTATTTTATGTATTTATTTTATGTGGTGCTGAGGATGGAACCCAGTGCCTTGCACATGCTAGGCAAGTACTCTACCAATAAGCCCAAGCTCCAGCCCCAGCCCCTAAGCAGGATTCTTGTCAGGAAAAAAAAAAGTATAGCTTTCAACTCCTGTTTAAATACTAATAATCAGGGCTGGGGTTGTGGCTTAGTGGTGGAGTGCTCCCCTAGCATGCACAAGGCACTGGGTTCGATCCTCAGCACCACATAAATGTAAAGAACACCTACAACTCAATAGGTAAGAGATAATGCAATTTAAAAAATAGGTAAAAGATTTGAACAGACATTTCACAAACAAGATTTACAGAGGGAAAAATAAGCATATGAAAAGACATTCAACATTATTAGACATTAGAAAAATGTAAATTAAACCTATAGTTAAGTATACTGATAATGGCTACAATCAAAAAATAATAATAAATGCTGCTATACAGAGAAACAGAAAACCCCTTCATACTGCTGGTAGAGATATAAAATGGTACACCCAATTTGGAAAATTTGACAGCTACTGTAAAAAGTTACAAACTGAACATATGACTCAGCAATTCTACTTATAGGTATTTATTCAAGAGAAATTAAGAATATGTCCACATAAAATATTGACATGAATGTTCAATGCAGTTTTATTGATAATAACCAAAATTCAAATATCAACCAACTAATGAGTCAATAGGCACATAAAACATGAGACAGCCATACAATTTAATACTGTAAATTCACCAATAAAAAGAAATAAATTCATAATACATGCTAACCCTAACCCTAACCCTAAACCTAAACCTAACCCTAACCCCCAACACTAACCCAAAACCCTAAACCCTAACCCTAACCCTAACCCAACCCTAACCCTAACCCCAACCCCTAATCCTAAACCCTAAACCCTACCCTCACCCTAATCCTAACCCTAAACCCCAAACCCTAACCCCAACCCCAACCCTAAACCCTAACCCCCTAATCCTAACCCCCTAACCCTAACCACTCCAACCCCAATCCCAACTCTAACCCTAACCCTAACAACCCTAACCCTAACATCCCTAACCCTAACAACCCTCACCCTAACAACCCTAACCCTAACAACCCTAACCTTAACGACCCTAACCCTAACTACCCTAACCCTAACCCTAACCCTAACCCAACCTAACCCTAACCCTAAATGCCTATTCTGTCTCTAGAAGCAGGTTTCTGCTCTCAAGGTTCTTGAGACAAGATTTACTTATATAATTAACCAGAGAAGAAAATAAGGCTATGTATAATGAAATGCTGAATTAGCTAAATGAACACAAATGAAGTAAATTCAGAGTTAGGACAGGATCCAGGCTTGAAAAAATTGGCTATTTGCAGAGATAGAATGTGGATAAATAGGTACCTTAAGATAAACAATAAAGCTGGGCCTGGTGGTATACACCTGTAATCCCAGTAGCTTGGGAGGCTGAGTCAGGAGGATCATGAGTTCAACATCAGCCTCAGCAAAAGCAAGGTGCTAATCAACTCAGTGAGACCCTATCTCTAAATAAAATATAAAAAAGGATGGGGATGTGGCTTAGTGGTTGAGTGTCCCTGAGTTCAATCCCTGGTACCATCTCCCCCACACAAAAAAAAGATAAATAAGAAAGTTTTCAAACCCTGCTCTACAGGTATCCTCAGGATCTTGTGAAGGGCAGGGCTATTATGTAAAAGTGGAGAAAGGACACTGCCCCTGCTCCTACCCTGGACTTCAATCAAAAAAGCTCTACTTTTTCTTGAAGTCTGATACTGGGGCTGGGGATATGGTTCAGTGGCAGCAAGCAAGCCCTGGGTTCATCCCCTGCACCACCAAAAATAAAATAAACAAATAAATAAATAGCGTGACAAGCTCCTTAATTTACAAATGCATTTTTTTTAAATCCATAGAGAAATGTCCCAAAGCTATGCAACTAATTAATGATACAGAACCCAGGTCTCTCAAATCCCAGTGCCCTTTTCACACCCAGCATTCCACAGGAAGGTGGATGGCGGTCAGTGCAAGTAAAGATTCTCAGAACATCCCAAACATTACAGCAGAGCCCCCAAACATTACAGCCAGGCCAAAACGTGGGTATACTGCCATGTCACAGGTCTCAAATTGGGACAAGCTTGGAGGAGCATAGGAAGAAGGACCCAAGAAAACTTCAAAATAATACACAGTCACCCTCCTGAAACAGGTCTTGAAGTTTTAGGGAATCTTCTAAGAATAAAACCTGCTCAAAGAAATGCTATATTTGAGGTGGGTCCGTGATGGGATTTCCTTAGCAGAATCATTGAGCTGTGTTCCATAAGGGAAGCAGTAAAAGGTTAAAAATGCAGGAAAAGCCTGAACTCAAGGATGAGTTTGTATTTGTTCCAAAGCAATGCTTACACTGCACAGTTTTCAGAAAAGCACTAAGAGGGTGCACCCCTTTCCCCAGGCTGCTGGCTGCAAGCAGAAATGTATAAGCTCCACCAGCCTCTAAGCTTCTACAGCAACACAAGTAATAAAACTGCTAATTTTACTCTTGTGCTCATGTAAGAAGAACTATTATGGTACTTTAAAAATGCTTCTACCATCAGTTGGCTACTCCCCACAGCATCCCTTCTACACTGGTATTGTGACCACCTTATTATTGGGAAAAATAACTGTAGAAGTCAATACCAGAGTCAAAATAAGATGTCTGGAACTTATTAAAATACTCAGTCCACACAGCAGAAGCAGCATGAACACATATCTCCCTAGCTAGTACTCATATGCTTATCACATTTAATTTACTAAAAAAATTCAATTTTCTCAAGGAACTTAAAACCTAGTAAGATCCATCCAATCATGTCTCAAGCAACACATTTAAAATGAAATTCCTACCTTGCTCCCAAAAAAGCACCCATTCTCAGCTTCCTTACAACTATCTGTTCACAGCACTATTCTTCTCTGGATAACCAAAGCTCAAAACTTTAATATTTTCTTTGTCTCTAACTAGCTGTTAAACACTTTAGAATAAGTGCTTTGGTCACAGCATTGTCCAGAACAAAAACAAAAGACTTCAACACTCCCTACTGCCTAGCAAATGAAAGCAAACTCTTCCACCAGGGCAGGGTACTCAGTGCTCTGTACAGAAATGCCCCAACCTGCCTTCCTCCACTCTCCAATATACAGCCCAGGCAACAGCTAGTCCAAAAGCCTGTACTTACTTCCCAATATACTTAGTGCTTATTACAGGATAAGATCTGGGGAAAGTCACTTAATCTGAACATTATTTTACTCCACTCTAAAATGGGCATAATAATGCTTGCCTGAAAAGTCTAACTGAGGTAATGTAAAATGAGTGCTGTCATAAATTTTAGGGCACTATAAAAATACAGACATTATCATTATGTCACAGTTATGGTAATTTTATTTATAGTTCTCTTGCTCAGAAAAGAGGTAAGTTAGCCCCAATAAAACACAAAATAACAAGAGTTTAAAGATGGAAGCAATAAAAGAAATACAAAACAAATGTAAGATCATAAAATGGAACTGGGAATGAGTCTAAGAAAAATGCACACCACAACTGCATGTAGATTAGCTTCCTTTCAGGTGAAAAATTTGGCCTAAATACTGTATTTGATTTGAAAATGAAACAAAGTCAATTAGACAATTCTATGTCTACAAGATTAAAAACAAACCCAGTGGTAAGAAATATAACAGTTCCTATGACAAAATGCTGTTCTTCCAAGTCATGTAATTGGACAGTCTCCTCACAGCCCTCACAGGGTGTCAGTGATCCTGTTGCTGTTCCATGATGTCTGCATCCCTGGCAGCACTTGTAACGCACATGTGGCTCCCAGAGACCCCTCGTTAATCCTAACACACCACTTCTATCTCCCCAGGCTTTATTTCAGGACTCTCCAGCACCCCTGCAGGGACAGCACCTGCTGGCCTCTGAGCACAGTCTCTCTGCAGCAACCTTCCATTTTCCCACTCCTCTAAATTTATTTTGCTCAGCTCAAGTCTCACCTTCTACATAAGGCCACTCTGAGCAGCAGGAATGTAGGAAAGGGAGAGATGGAGGCTGGAGAGTCATGAGGGCCCACCTGTGTGGCTCCATGGAGATACTAGGCTCTCCACACAAGAAAAAAGGAGAGGAGAAGGAGAGAGGTGGGAGCGAGCCCAAAGTCCTGTGTTCTTATCTGTTAGAACAGTTCAGCAATGAAGGCAGGTCAGGTCGGCAGGTCAGTTACCACACCAGAGTAAGAACACGGTGCTGGGTGAAGCAAAGCTTTACAACAGATTCTATCTACACTGCCTTCAGGCCATAACAGGCTACTACGGATGCTCTGGTTGATTCTAACTCGGACATGCCTCATTTCTTCTCTGATTTTCACTTCCACGTGTTTTAATATGCAATATATACCTTGTTTTTAAATTTCCCTTGCTTAAATAAATAAACCAATATCTTCACAGTCTTATATTTACTTGTTATCCCCAAAATGACAGACACAGGACCAGATATACAGCAGGTCATTTTTTAAGCTAAAAATTATTTAAGACACCTATTTTTTAAAGATAACACCTTGTTGCAGTATAAATCAGCAAAAAGAAGCAACTTTTTTTTCATTAAGCAGACCATTAAAATAACTGCACTAAACATGAAGACACCCAAGTCACTTTTTCAGTGCATGCACACAGCCATCAGTACAACTCCAATACTTAGACCACATCACATGTTAAAGCAAATGTGTCTGAAAACATGTAACACATTTCCTTCCCAGCCATTCCAGTTTATATTTTCTATTGCACAGACAATGCTCACTAGGGAGAAAAATAAATCCTACCATAATTTGTTATTTCATTCATTTAATTTTATACACTGTTTCTACAGTTCTAACCTAAGACACAATAAAGTTACAGAGAATTATGAATTATGTGACAAATTAAACTGTACTTGATATGATTTTCAGTACTGCAGGCTATATAAAGCTGACACAAACATTCATATTAAGCTTAGTTTTATACTTTTCACATTTTTTCAATTAATATAATGTATCCTCTCTAAATATCCAGTTTCCTGGACAGAACTTCAAAAGACAAGCAAAACTAGTTTGCTGATTCTTCTTCTGCTCAATTACTAGTCCTGTCAGCAAAATTTGAGCAAAACTGAAAACTTTTGTCTGCTTAAACTGGGGAAGGCCCCACAGAAAAGCTCTGTAAGATATCCTCTCACTCAATGAATTAACATCCTACAGTGAAACACACAGAACCTTGTCAACTACACACACTGCATATTAAGAGCTTCTTCAAACCACGACTTGTGAAACGAAAGAAAATTTTCATATTCCAACTTCTACACTGTGAATAGATCAGTAAGCCAGGCAATGGCTCCACAAGCTATTTTTGTTGCTATTGCTATTACTGATCAAGAGTGTGTAAGAGCTCATTGTCAGTCTAGAACACAGAAATACTTCAGCACAAAATAAAATCAATTTAAACCAGTTACTCAGTCATCTTTATTCATAAAGATTATAACAACAATGTGCAAAAATATATAAGGAAACTACTCCTGTGCAGCTTGGTTGGGTGAAATGTGTACAGATGTTTCCTATATTATAGGTTATATACATAAGTCAAATTTCCTATATAAAACTAAATTTGGGAGTTGGGGAGGAGACATTTGAATATTAATTTATTTTTAAAGATGCAGATAGGACTTTGTGCAATGTATTTTTATAAATGTTTTTCAAAATATTTGTCTTTGTTAGTGTTTCTTTTGCTGCCACCAAATTGGTAAGATGCTATTGAGATGTTTAGAGAGTTTAAGTTTTTAAAAGTGCACCTGATATTTCAGATGAATAATAAACAGTATATTTCTTTTCTCAAAAAATATATAAGGAATCTACTATCCTTTGTGAACTTTAATTGCCAACTCTTTTAACCACCCCCAAAGACATTTCTACTATTTAGGCAACATAACAAAGACAAAAATTAAGCAAAATTCTGTCCCAAAGGGTCTCTCCCCCAAAAGGGAAAGATCCATTCACAAAGGATACAAAAACTCAAAGTAGATGTGTTACTGAATGAAATCCACAACTTTTAACACTAACCCTAAGATTAGATTTCCTCGAAGGAATAAATGCCTGCTCAAGCATTTGGCATTGAAGAAGATATGGAAAACAAGAACATGGTGACAAGGAAGGGGCAGGTTTTGTCCATGACCTGTTTTGTTCTGTAAACAATAATTATCTGAATAATTCTAAAAGCAGAACCTCCTTTAGGAGAAACACAACTTTATACTAATCAACAAAACCATGTCACTGAACCAGCACTGATGTGTAAACGCAAGTTAAGGCAGTTGCACACCATTATTTTTAGTAATGCTTAAAAGAAGACTAAAATGCAAAACGTAGGGCTGTTGGTTTTCAATATAAAAACAAAACAAAAAAACAGTAAGTGAGTGGTCAATTTTAAAACACACACAACTAGATTCAAAATCAAGCAATACAGATTCAAGAAACATTTCAACTCCTCCTTTTTTTTAACAACAAACTTATTTTTAAAATTTTAAAAATCTAGTTTTATCATTTTAGAACTACCAACCTAAGATATTCAAGGTTCTCTTAAATATCTTTGGAGGCTTGATGAGAGTAATTTGACACTCTGAACCCTGAAATTATTCCAAAAGCCACTAACCAGATGAGTGACATATAAACAATTACTTCAACCTAGGCAGTAATGAGTACATCTTATTTCTTCTGCTCTTTGCTATACACTGATGCAGAGAATAACAAATTAAAACTGTGACTGAACGCAACATCATTTATACCTAAGTAACAGCCACAGTTTGTGTTTTCCCTGACTACTGGTGTTTTTGACTATGACAAAATGAAAGAAATTTAAAAAGTTATTTTGGGGAAAGAGGTTAAAAAGTACTTTTAGTAGCTTGGAAGCAGGACAGTCCTTTAGAAATTAACTACATTTGATCAGCTGTCATACAGATGCTCAAGATTTGCACCATTACAGTTAACAAGGGGGGCAAGCTGACAAAGAATCACGAGTGGGCTTTCTGGTGAGACGCACTCTAGATGCCTGTAAAAGAAGCCAGGCAGCCATGCAGGAGCTCGGAAGGGTTCACCAGCAACCAAAATACCCTACCACACTTGGCCCACAAGCAGGGTGAGGAATAAAGCACAGCAATTTGATCACATTCCCACAGCAGTTTTAGTCATTACCATAAGACACACTAGTTAAAAACATGATGAAAAATGCCTGAGAATCTACTAATACATAAAAATCATAAAGTGGAACCATAACCTTGCAATAGAACTATTTAAAAAATCATCAATCAAAACAAAAGGCTCAAATTTAGCCAGACTAATTAAGAGAAATTCAAAAATAATTCTAATTACGTTTTTAAAAATTTTAAAGCACATACTTTCCTGTAGGTAGTCCACCTTATTTTAAACACTAACTTCAACCTAAAACAATATACTGCTCTCATTCTCTTGAATTCAGCTCAATGCATTCAAATAGGCTCTAAAATAAATGGCACCTCCCTAAATGTGGACATTACGTTGATTAAGAAACACAGCTTCTTATAAAAATTTGAGGAAGCACAACAAACCCATCTGAAATAAGCATGTATATGAAACACTTTTATAATTATCCTTATTTAAAATCCATGCTCTTCTCTTGAGAAGAAATGAATTTTTACTATATCATGGAAAGCTAATCACAGTATAAGGCGAGTTAACAACACCCATCCTTTTTCTACATTAAAAATATCTTAACAATGAAACTTAATGTGTTACCTGAAATTTGTAAAATGCAATGTGTTTTTTATCATCCCAGATAAACTATCTACAGCCTCAGTAGTGGTTAAATTGCAGTTATAAAGGAAACTATCCCAAGATAAATGGTTTCCCTATGAGGAGGCTTCATTGCTACACTTCACCTCAGGACAATGAATCAAAGTAACTGCACCTTGTCCTCTGTTCAATGGCATCATCAGTCTGACCACATGTTGGGAATCGGGTGCAAAACATGCTATTTAAGGCATAAAACCATATTACTCTTTTTGTTCATCAGACCTCCTGCTTCAGGTCTCTAAGGCGGTCATTCACCTGAATATTCTCCAGAAAACTGGTTATTTCCTCCCCGATGCATTCAGGGCCTACCTACTGGAAGGGGGGCAGGATGGAGAGCACGAGTTATTTTAAGTTAGCTTGCTTTTAATCCTTTAGCCGATCAAATCTTAAGATTTTGTTACAAGTTAAACTAAAGACTACTGTCCCACAAAGTATCTGGCTACCACCACTCTTCAGTGACCTACTGTGATGGAGGGTTTGACCTTAAATACCATTCCCTGAACACTCACCTTAAGAGCACACACACACACACACACACACACACACACACACACACACACAAAGAAAACGTGGATTGTCTGAACAGTTTACCCGGGAAGGGCCAACCATCACGATCCCGTTTCCTGTAAACAGGAAAAGTGATCTGCCCTTCCCGGGCCAACTGTCCTAAATCACCTAAACCCGAGATTCTCTGACAACTCAATGCTGCGGGGCAGGCGTGGGAGAGGAGGGTCGCTCAGGGCAGCAGACGCGCTCCCCACCGCCACACTCCGGCTCTGTGCCCGACCTGCCGGCATAGAGCGCCAGCGGGCGTCGCCTCGCGGGCTCAGCGCCATGGGGCACGGGAGCGCGGCCGCTGGCTCCGGGAGCTGAGCGCCGAGACCTCGGGGGCGCCAGGCTCCCCCGCTAGCAGGGGCCGGCGCTGGGTCCAGGCTCCCAGCCCGAGTCCGAGGCCGGGCGGGGCCGTCCCTGCGGCCCGCGAGGGTGTGTGTGTGTGGGGGTGGGCTGCTGGAGCCCGTGGGCTGCTGCACATGGGGGAAGGGAGAATATAAACACAGCGTTGGGCTGTGAGTGGCCTCCTCACCGGGCCGCGCCCCACTCCATGCCCTGGACCGGCCCGTGCCCCTCAGGCAGCGTGGGCGCCCCGCCACCCGCGTCCCTGGGCCTCACGGCTGGCGACAATCCCGCCGAGGCCGAGGCAGACTGGAACCTGCATGCGGACCCCGACCTGGGCACTCCGGCCATGCCGCCCCAGTCCGCCACCGCCCTCCACGAACTGGGAGCGCCCGTCCACATTGTCCTCCAGGCAGAGCTAGGGATTGAGCCAGACTGCCTTTCCTCCCTGCTCCCTGTCTTGGTGCCTGCCCAGCTGCCTCCCACCCTGCCTTCCTCCTGCACCTGCATGTTCAGTCCTTCACTTTGTCTCCAGGTGTTGAGGTGCCCCCTTTTTTCTCTGCATTTATTGATTCCATTTCTGCTCTTCCTCTCCTTTCCTGCTGCTTCCTATCCTTCCTCATAAGCTTTTTCCAGATAAACTCTCCCTGCATTTATTCATCAACCCTCGACAGTCTGACAACTGCTCAAATCATTTTCCTGAAATCACTTTACTGGAAGTCACTGATGACCTCCCAGCTGCCAGATCTGATGACATCTTCACTCTTCATCTTGGCCTATCTCAGCAATTTGACAATGCCGATGGTTGCTTCCTTCTTAAAGCCATCTCTGCCTCTGTCCTCAATGACAGATTGCTCTCCAGTCTCTCCTCTTACCTCTCTAACCACTTCTTGTTTTTCCTCACTGGATCCTCTTCTTCCCATCTAACATAATACTCTCCAGGGACCTGTTCTTGCCCCTCTGTTCATGGGGCAGACAAGCTTATTTTCTGTCAGCTTCTCTCTCTGAAGGTGACTCCTAAATCTGCAGCGTTAGTCTTATCTCTTCTCTGATTGTCAGGTGATGCTACATTTCTCTCTCTTACTAGGGTATAAACCATGCAAGGACTGGGCTCTAACCTCATTATTTTAAAAAATCTCTATCTTTAATATTATAGTACAGGGCCTCGACATAGTCTATGCTTAGTATCTCTTTTAAAACAGACTTTCTTGCATTCTTCCATCTGTATTATAGTGACCATCCAATGCCATGTAAAAGTCTCCATTTATCCACAAGCATCAGTCACCTGTACCTGGCATTGCTCTAGGCACAACATTTTCTTTGGATTTTTGGAATATTCTAAAATCAATATACATTTAATTCAACCTTATAATCTTTCAAGCAGCATCTAAAATCCTATATTTTATCTACTATAAGATGCACTTTTCTCATATTTTGATATCTGAAATCAACATGTGTTGTACAAGAAGGTAATTGTCATAGTCTATTTGGCAGTATTTTTAATAGTAAATAAAATAATGGAAGATCTTATAACCAGTGATATTTTTAATTCTATGAAATATTGTATTTTATTCTGAGAGGATTTAAAAATATCCTTCTAACATTTTCTATCAACTCGGAAATGTTTAATAATTCTTAGTGTACTGGTGGGGTTTTTTGTGTTTTTTTAATGCAGGAAAAGAGATATTTAAAGGCTTTTCAATATTTAGGTTAAAATGGTGATTTCCATTAGGACAGGTTCACACATCCATATAGTCCTCTGCTTCAAATACACAGCAATGATGGGTAAAATGGATAAAGAGAAAACTAAAAAGAAGAAGTCTGAAATAATAATTTCCACAAGCTAGGCAGAACACACCAATGCAAACCATGCACAGGTCTGTTGCTTTGGGGCTGCTACTCTGCAGCTCAGAGCAGGTGGTGTGCTACTAAGGAACACAAAGATGCCAGTCACTGCCCCATCTCTTTCTCTTTCACTTTCACACACACACTGCACCACATGCATCTTTTGTAATTGGTAGGTTCTCTCTATAATTTCATTTATTTTAATAGATTCATTTTTTTTGTAGTGATGCTGGGGGTTGATCCTAGGGCCTTCTATATGCTAGGCAATCATTCTACCACTGAGCTACATCCCAGCCCCTTAATAGATATATCTTACATAAAAATCAGAACTGCAACATTTTATGGTACAGAGAAGTTTCATGTTTCATGTTCCCCACTTCCTCTCCTCTTTGGGAAATTCTTTTTATTAGCTTGTTATGTATCCTTCCAACACCTCTCCTTGCAACTTTTTTTTCTTGCAAAATAAGAAAAATACATGTACATCTACATATAGACTCTCCTTTTGCTCCCTTTCTTAAAAAGCTAGTGCACCTTACATGCTGCTTTGTATCTTGTGTTTTCACTTAACGGTACCTGCAAGAGATTCCTCCTCATCCAGACATGGAGATCTTTATCATTCTTTTTCTGTGGCTCTGTGCGATTCCCTGTGTCCAGCATGGTTTACTCAACCAGTTATTTCTTGGTGGACAGGCATATTTATAAATATAGCCTGGTGCACTGTGACAGTGACTGGTGTCACTGCATACTCCCAAGAGCCTTTGTAAACAGAGGCTGAGTAAAGCCTCGCCTAAGTGCTGCCTGGGGCTGCAGCTTCACAGGAAGTTGAGAGGAGAACAAGCAGGAGGACAGAGACACAACCTTGCAAGAGCAAGTGTGTGGAACCACCTCCCCGAGCCCCTAACCTCCATCCTGAGATCTGGGAGGTAGAATGGAGGTGACCAAAGAACTAGGAAACAGCAAATGAGAGAGAGTTCAAAACATGTATGTATGCAGGGATAACAATATATATATCAAAGTAATGTGTGTAAATGTTAATATCACATAGTAAATATTTTATTAAAATTAAATACTAATAAATAGTAAATTATATTCAATTCATATTAAAGCAATTTATCCAATTTTAAAATCGGTTTTGTACCTAAAATTTAGACCAGGATTAGTTCCCAGTGGTTTAAAAATGAAAAATAAAAGTAAAACTTCTAGAAGAAAACATCAATGATTTCCTTTATAAGAAAGCTATTTCAGGGGCTTGGGTAGAGTGGTTGTCTAGCATGTGTGAGGCCCTGGGTTTGATCCTCACCACCACATATAACTAAATAATATAAAGGTATTGTGTCCGCCTACAACTAAAAGTATATATATATATATATATAAAAATTTTTTAAAAGAAAGCTAGTTCAGTAATATTGTCAGAAAAGAAACAATTAAAAGCAAAAAGGAATAAAAATGCATTGTAACAAAAAACTGAAGCATCAAGAAACTCTAACAATTATGAATTATATGAAACTAACAACCTACCTAAAGAAATATAAAATAAATAAAAATTGCTCATTATGAAGAGAGATCAGTAAAATCACAAGCATAGAAGTTTATAATACAAAAGAAATTATACCTACTGTTATTACTTCACCAAAACTACAAACTAACCATGGTACCCATCCCCTATCATTATAATCAAATCAGTGTGTTAAGATTGAGCCTAAACTGTGTGTACCACTAGTGTCCAGCCATGTCTGGACATATCTGGTAGGGAAAGAAATGGAAAGTGTGTGCTCTTGAAGACCAGAGAAATGTACTGGGGGAAAAAACTGCTCCAGGTGATCCTGGTGCTGCCAACTTGACCATGCCTCCGAGTCCATTTTGGTCTCTTAAAAAAATAGGTGACTGGGATTCAAGCTTTATGTCTGTCCTGAGGCTAAACTACCAGCTCAGAGTCCCATAAGCCTTCATCTGTGGAGTCCTATGGAGAAGTAGCTCTAGTTGCAGGGATGATATTAAAAATAGGTAGCACCTTGTGTGTTGTGACTAGACAAAATAGGCACCTCTGTTTTGTGGTACTTCGTCAGGACGTGCTAGATGGTTTCTGTACTGGGGCACACCTGATGGATTTCAGCCTGTCCACAAGGTCTCCTTTGACACTTCCAGGAGGACAGGGGAGCTCTGATTCCCCTTTGACAGAGTTGAACACACAAAAGGGGGAACTCTGCCTATTCTGACAAATGGGATTGCAGTGCTTGTGGGAGAGGGACCAGCAGCACCAACCAAAAGTAGCAGCGGGCTAGTTATGGGCTTCTGTTCTTCTCTTTCCAGAGATATCATTTCCAGAGAGAAAAACTACAAGACCTCTCCCCAAGACCATTGTAGTCTATTGGTAGTCACCAGGATGGATGAAGTACACACTATGAATGAAGTATATGCTGTCAGGGGAGCTCAGAGCAGGTGCCTTTGACTCCTAACTTACACCAGTGCAGGTGAGGAGTAGATAAGAGCTAGTAAACAGAACCCTTGGACCATCACTAGCTTTCTGATCGGGTGGCTGACGGTCCCCTCACGAAGAAAATGCACAAGAAAAGCGTCATGGCTAGAAGAAGGACCAGCAGGTGTTAGTAGAAGGAATATAGCGGGAGGAGATGGTAAATGTAACACTTTCACTTCACTTTTAGCCATCCTTGGGCCAGAAGGATCATTTCAGTGCATGGTGGTCTGAGGGACTGAAGTTCAGAGAATTGGTAACTTGCCTGAGTCGCTAGGACTGAAATCTCAACGCAGTACCACTTGCATTAGCTCGCCTCCCGCAGGCAGCTTCCCCAACCTAGGAAAGGGAAAGTCCAGTCCTTGTCATTGCCAGAGAGTTCTGATTGCTATTTACTTTCTCATCTATTTCATATTATGATAATGTTTTCCTGGAATTGGATGATATAATACTAGAAATTGAAGATGTTTATTCGCAACAAAGATTACATATGCAGGCTTCCTGTCATAGCCTAGGGAAGTTGCTCACATCATTCATGATTTCCAGTCTTCTCTGAATATGATAATGTTTATTTTAGGAAATCTGGTTTTGCTGCTGATCTTCCAAAGGAAGGTAGGCAGAGGGGGGGTGGCGGTGATATACCCTTTGGGTATTTATTGAGCCTGGAGTCCTCCCCAAATTAGCTTGCTGGGAAGTATTGCATGTGATGAATGATACAGTATTTAAATGATGCTGTAGACATTTTTCTTTGTAATAAAGCAAATTATTCTAACAAAACTATTTTGTTTCATTTCTTCATGCAAAATTCATGTTTGAATTCCATCTAGGCCCTAAAACTTTAAATTTTCAGAACAAGTTTTGTGCATTATTAAATTTATACACCACTACATTATGCTTTTGAAACTGATTATACAATCTAATTAATTCAGAATATTAACTACAATTTCTGTAAAATGAATAGGGTAATGTTGATGGGGGTGATGTGTATAGATCCAACCATCTCTTCCCCTCTTCATAGCATCCCAATTATATGTATACCAAAAACTGTGTCTCTGAAGTCCCCCATCCAGTAGCTTCTATCTGAGGTACAGCCAAGACCAAAAGTCAAGTTTTGTTGATGTTATTGATGTTGTTTGTACTGGGGATTGAACCCAGGGTCACTTTACCCTGGGATACATCCCTGATCCTTTTTTTATTTTTTTTATTTTGAGATAAGTTCTTGCTAAGTTGCTGAGGCTGACCTCAAACTTTCAAACCTCCTGCCTCAGACTCCTGAGTTGCTGGGATTATAGTTGTGTACCACTATGCCCAAAACTTGAGTTTAAATACTTCCAGGTAGATTTAAAAAAAAAAACTTAAAAATTTGCACTTCACTCCTAGGAAAACCCTGCCAACTCTCTGCCAAAAGTTAAAACCCTGACTGGGATATAGCTCAGTTGGTAGAGTGCTTGCCTTACATGTACAAAGCCTTGGGTTCAATCCCCAGCACCACCACCACCAAAAAAATAAATTAAAAAGCTAAACCCCTGGATTTTTTTGTTTGCTTGTTATACTTTTTTTTTTAACTAGGATTTTCACAAGAGTCACATGATTACTAAATCCAAAGCAGATAAAATGTCCAATTAAAAATGTGATGAGAGTAATGTAGACGCCAAGGAACCACCTCCCTAAGAAAAGTAAAAAGAATGTATTCACAACCATGGACAGAGAATAAAAGGGCCAAAGCTCCAGGTGGTAGTCCAGGACCATCTGGTGGGGTTGCCAGGCTGGCCTCAGGTCCCTGGAGACCCACCAGAAATGATCAAAATCATTTTTACCCTTTAGTAATGAAGTTAGTGAAACAGCACACAGTGTATTTTGGTAGACCCTTCATAAAAATTAAAACATTAAATAAAAAAACCTAAGGAACAGACACCATTTTTAATTTTTTCCCCTCTTACCTCACTCCTCCATTAGAAAGATTACAACATTCCAAATCTAAAAGACCATTTTGGTTATCTAGAAAACAGACTGACTTACAGTATTCCATTTCCTCATCATGTAAAACAAGGAAAAATGTTCTATATCATGATCCAATTCCCGTTCTTCAGTTTAAAATAAAGGGCCATATCTGGAGTACTTGATATCAACCATGTTGATATCAAGTACTCCAGATGTCTCAGGGTCCCACCAGCCTCTGGATACAAATGAAGTTAAATTTCCATCAATAATCCAAAAGGGGGCTGGGTTGTGGCTCAGAGGTAGAGTGTGAACCTACCATGCATGAGGCACTGGGTCCGATCCTCAGCACCACATAAAAATTAAAAAATTAAAAAAAAATAATTCAAAATTTCTGTTCTCAGCACTGTCCCCATCATGGCAGGGCAAAGGCACACCCCATCCAACATTGTCCTTTCATATTCCACTGTGACCCTGCCAGCCAGGAGAAGGCTTCCTCCGAAGTCACACAGCCTCCAGCCCCTTGGCTTACCAAATGCCCCAGACCCTTGTGATCTGGCCATGCTGGATGTCTAGCTGAAGTGGGAGAGGGCATCCACCATCACCGTGTTCCAGAAACATCACTGTTCATGCCTCAAGTCCTACCAAGTACATTTAAGAAAACTATGTTGTCTTCAGGCCCACCTAAGAAACAGACACCATTTTTAATTCTTTCCCCTCTTACCCCGCCCTCATGTGCTCCCCCCCATCACAGAAAGAAGCACAGGTTCTTGAAACTGCCAGCCAGGGCTTAGCAGACAGACTCAACTGAATCTGGCTGGGATTATTCTAGAACATCAAGTACTATAATGGATATTTTTAAGTTCTTGGGGGAAAAAATACCAGAATTACATGGAGCATTGATTTTTAAAAAATACCAGTGTTTTTAAAAAGTAGTTTTGCATTCTTATCAAGAGGAGCACGCCTCTCCCACCTCTCTGAAGTTGCTCAGTGCTTGCTTTTTGAGGGAAGAGTGTCCTTTTGTGGAGGGTTACTATTTTATCTGTCACCTTGGCATCAAGCCTTCCCCTATAACTGGGTTTTGACATGTAAAGCGGGAGTCAGCCTTCAAGTCTTTCCCACATGGATGGATGTCATAGCCCCAGCAGGACTTGTCAAAACAACTACCTGGTGTCCCCTGCTTTGCAATGAGGATTTCCTCACAGTCCAGTGTCACACATCAGTTGTGGGCCCTTGTTTTCTATACTTTTAAAGATCATTTTTACTTTTAATTAACAAATATAATTATGTGTATTTATAGGGAACAATGTAATGCTTTGACATATATTTACAGTGTGGACTGATTAAATCAGACCAATTAATATATCTGTCACCCCACATACTTATTTTATTGTGGTAAAAATGTTTTAAACCTACACTTTTAACAATTTGAAATACACAGTGTGTTTCTGTTTGTTACAGTCAATCTCTGTGCAGTAGACCACTACAGCCTTGGGCCACCTTGTTCTCTTGGTAAGAATCTACCTTCTCCCTGTCCACACCCACTGCCCACCTTCGGCCTCTACTCTCTACTTATGTGAGTTCAACTCTTTAGAGTCCTCACATAAATGAGACCATGTAGTATTTGTCTTTGGACTGGCTTATTTCATTCAGCATAGTGTCTGTACATTCATCCATGTCACAGGGAAGAGGTTTCAACTGTGTATCTTTATTCACTATGTTTTCTTGATCTGCTGATGGACATTCAGATTGCTTCCCTATCTTAGCTATTGTGAATAAACGTATAAACAGAAGAGGGATTGTTGGGTCCTATGGCAATTCTACCTCTAGTGGTCTGAGGAACCCCCATACCGTTTTCAATAATGGTTATATTAATTTACATTCACCAAATTGCACACAAGAGATCCTGCCCAGCCACACGCCACCAATATGTTTTGTCTTTTTGATAGTAGCCAAGCCAACGTGTGAGATAATATCTCACTGTGATTTTTCTCTGCATGTCACTGATTATTAGTGATGATAAACATTTTTTTCATATCTATCTGTTGACCATTTGTATGTCTTCTTTTGAGAACAGTCTGTTTAGGGTCTTTGCTTATTTTTCAGTTGGTTTATTTCTCTTGCTGTTGAGTTGTTGAAGTTCCCTGTGTGTCTGTTAGCCCTTATCAGATATAGGGTTTGCAAACTGCAGACCTTTTTAGCTCCATGCATCCCCTTTGCCTGTCCTTTTGTTGGAAAGAGAAGAAGAGAGAGATAAGAAATGGAATGCTTGCCTAAGCCGATGTTGTGCAGGATTCCCCTCTACTGTCTTCCAGGTGTTGTGGAGGGTCCCCTCTACTGTCTTCCAGCTGTTCTACGGTTCGGTTCCCATCTGGCAGAACGATGAGTCTACTATTGAAACTCTCTATTGAATTTTTCTGTTCTGCCATTATGTTCTCCAGCTTCAGGGTTTCTGTATTTTTTCCTATTTATGATATCAGCTTTTTTATAAAACTTCTAATTTTGTTAATTCATTGTTTTCCTGATTTTATTTAGTTATTTATCTGTGTCATCTTGCATTTCATTGAGCTTCTTTAAGATATTTATTTTGAATTCTTTTTTGATTAATTTGTTTATTTCCATTTCTTTGTAGTCAGTGATTGGAGTTTTGAGTTTCTTTTGGTGGTCTCATGGTTGTGTGATTTTTCATTAAAACTACCCAGAACAAAATCCTGAATAATTCAAGAAATAACAGTTTTTGCTCTTTGAATAATTAATTCTGGAAACTTCTTGTTTATCAAAACTGCTGATATACACTCCTTAAATTGAAATTTTAATTCTGCAAGCATGCATAAAAATATATTTCAACCATAACATCAGGAAAAGTGAGTTCCTGATTTTGCCTTGGAAACACCAGGATAAGTGATAAGAGATGCTTCATTTTTTTAATTAAATATTTATTTTTTTGTAGTTGTAGTTGGACACAACAACTTTATTTTATTTATTATTTTTATGTGGTGCTGAGAATCGAACCCAGGGCCTCGAACCTGTGAGAAGAGTGCTCCACCGCTGATCCACAACCCCAGCACCCTTGTTTCTTTTTCTTTTTTAAAAATGTGTTTGCTGGGGCTGTGGATGTGGGTCAAGTGGTAGCGTGCTCGCCTGGCATGTATTTGGCCCGGGTTCGATCCTCGGCACCACATACAGACAAGGATGTTGTGTCCGCCGAAAACTAAAAAATAAATATTAAAATTCTCTCTCTCTCTCAAAAAAAAAATTAAGAAAATGTGTTTGCTGCCAGGTGCAGTGGCACATGACCATAATCTCATGGCTCATAGGGATTGTAAGTTTAAAGTCAGTGAGGCCCTAACCAACTTAGTGAGACCTTGTCTCTATAAAAAGGAGAAACTGCTGGGAATATCGTTTGGTGGTTAAGTTCCCTTGCGTTCAATCCCCAATCCAAAAAAAAAAAAAATCATCCATTGATGTCATCCTACTGATAGTAAGGTAGGTACAAGAACATATTGAGAAAGAGTAAGAACGTATTGGACCAAAAGTCAACCATGTTACTTCAAAGTAGTCAATAAACATTTTAAACTAATCTGGTCTTTTCCATGACTCTGAGTCTAACTTCATGTTTTGCATAAGCACAAAGGTGTTGTATCTGATTCTGCACCATTTTTTATTTCTATCAGGAGAGTACACTTTTTTAGCCATTGAAAGATTTCTTCAAAGTGAAATATTTTTAAAAAATGTATATGATTTTTTTAGTTTTTCCACTAAAAACTTTACTTCAGAGGCTTCAGCAATGAGAATTAGGTTAAAAAACAGCATCCCATGTGAAAACACCTTTTAAAAAAATAATAAATTTCTTTATTGTTTGCTTCTTTGCTTTTGACATTTAGGTTTTTTCCTCCTGCTAGTTTTCTCTTCACCCAGGGTTTATTCTTAGGATTTTCATTACTTGAGATGGTTTTACCAGTTGGCGGTTTACACCAGCTCTTCTCTGCTGCTCTTTATTTGTGTGTGTATAACAATAAAATGTATAGTGCAGTGGGCCAATCAGCTTTTAAATCCTCCAGGAGGCATACAGCAAGTGCTGACTCTATGGTAGGCAAAATTTAGAAGCAAATCTAAATTTTCCTTGTTTGAAACTTCTAAGAGAAGCCTTCTAAGTTTGCTGAAATAGAATTTCTGAAGGTAATTAATGCACAGAGCACTTTAAAAAGTTTTTATTCTGTCACATAAGTTAAAGATTTTCTCAGAAGACATTTTACCTTTTAGATTCTATAAAAGTGGTATTCATTAATTTTTATGGATGAACATGTGTATGCATTTTCACGTAAATCAAATCTGTTATAGTTTGAGATTTAAAAAAGACCAAAAACTCTACAATGAGATTTTAAAGTTTGACATAGCAGTTTAAAAGTATAAGGGAATAGAAGAGATTCTATTAGTCATGTTTTAGTTGCTGTGACCAAAATTTCTGACATAAACCACTGAAGGGAGGAAGGTTTCTGTTCTGGCTCATGGTTTCAGAGCTCTCAGATCCGAGGACAGAACTTCCCTACCTCTTCATCATTTTCTACTCTTTAGAAAGACACTTAACACAGCCTCTGATTTGTTCTTCTTGGGTCAGATATTTCCACTGGCTGCTAAACTTCGCACTGTGTGGGTTGGGCTCCATGTGCCCTGTATTGAGTTGGCAGATAGGAGAGGTGATGTGAGATGTGGGAAGTGGGAAGTGGGAAGGGGAGGTTCAGGGCGAGGGAACTTAACTCACAGGCACACCACTGAGGGTGTAGATAAACTGTCCCCCCCTTGTTGTGACTCTTAATTTAGAGCAGTAATTCACTAACTAAAACTCAAAAATTATATAAGATGTCTGGTTAATGAATGCATCACTGTGGCCTATGTACATGTTAGCCATTGCCTCGATAATATTGTGTAATAAAGAGCCACAATGTCTCAAAGTCCCTCAAGGGAACACATGCATTGAGGTATCACAATCAGGAAGCTCTAGGCTCAGGTGTAACTGAGAAGCTCTGATTTGGGCTGCAAATCTTTCAGCTGGGATTCCTGAACAAAAAATCCATGGTCCTCTTTCTGGAACTAGTGGGCTAGGAGGGCCATATTTTTTTAATGATCATAACAGAGGTATACAGCAAACACATTTCAGGCCTCTACGTTGTCATATTTCTAAATCCAAAGCATGTGTCTTGGGTGAGTTCCAAGTCATGAGACAGGGAGGCCCCTCCACCTTTAGTGGGAGGCACCCTGCAGGTGCTCCAAGGGAGGGGGCAGACTACGGCCAATAATCCAATCTATCTCAGCCTGTAGCTCCAGTACAAGTCAAGCAACTCTTCTGTTTTCAGTAATCTTAATAGAGCTTTCTCTATTTCATCATGTCCAGTATCTATTAAGTGAGGAAAAAAAGTGAAGAAAACATTGATAAACTGAAACTACATAGTCAATAACCTCTATCCTTTCCATCTGTCCATCTCAAAGATTCTAACAGATGGAAAGATTGCTATCATGGCCTTTTGGATTGGACTATAGAAAGAACAAAGCAGGAAGTAAAGCAAAGCATGTGGGAAAAAACTCACATTCAAGTTTTATTTTTAACCAGGTTTTTCCTACTTTTTTCAATTTTCTAATTTTATTAGCTTTTAAAATTATTTCCATTTTATATTTTTTGGTAAGTTTCCCAATATTTAACTAAATTAAATATATTTTAAATTTTCCTCTGATTTTATCAGTGTGGATACTATTACCCCCTCCCTCCTTTTTTCTTGTAAACATGAGAAGGCAAATTAATCTCATTTGCAAATTTTCTGTCATGCTGCTCTGATCATATTATTTCCTTGCTCATAGACTTTCATTGGTTCTTTATTGCTTATTGAAGTAAGTCCAACTACCTAGCTTGTTAGGAATCTTGTATAAATTAAATGTAATATGAGATGTGATCTATTTTGTGGTTCAAGAGGGACCATCGGGTCTAGCAGCAATTATGATTTTATTGAGACTTGAATATACAATTTTCTTTTATGAGACATAATCATATAATTCTAAGATTTATAATCAGGAGAAATAGTTAATACAGACAACAATACTTTTTTGGTGTTCAGCCAAAAAGTAATTTTGATCAAATTTGAAAAAATTCAGTAATTTGTCATTGCTAAAAACATGGATATAACTTTTCAGATTCATGTTATATAAGGATAAGGATTCTTTCTTATATTTAATTGTTCTCTACTATTAATTTTGAAGTTATAAAACACTGGTCATATACTTTAGAATAATGATTTCTCCTGTCCTCTGTGTCAAAGCAAGACATTTGCTGAGTTTTGAAATTTTTCTTCTCTTTTTATATTTGCTTTCTTGGCATTGGTGCTGTTGATCTTCACAGCTTTTGTTGTTTTCATTGTTGTAGAGCTGGCTTATTTAAGGTTTTGATTTTTTTTCTGTTTTGATTGGGAATGGAAGGTGATTATGTTCAATCTCTTAAGTGCCTGAGCAACAGGTAAGTGAACCTCCAATTTATTTTGTATTACTCTGCTAGAGAGAGCTCCATCAACCTTGGTTGTTAGGGTATGGGTGGCATTGGTGCTTATAAACTCAGGTCACACTCGAGGTTGATGTTACACTGCTTTCATTTCCTTGTCTCTCAAGGGTTTTTTCTTAGTATAGAGTCAATTGATTATTTCTCTGAGAATATGTATATATGGTACTTAGGGCAAATGGAGTTGGATTAATATTACATGTGTTCAGGTTGCAGTTTTATCTGGATATTTGTATATTGTATGAATGACTTACTATTGCTACCTTTCTGCATAAAATCTGAGAATGTCTTTATTTTATCTTCATTCCTGAAGGACTTTTTTTTTTTTTGGAAATAGGTTTGTGAATTGTCAGTCTTTTCTTTCAAGCCTTGATAATGCACTACCACTGTTTTCGAGCCTTAATAGTTTCTAAGGAGAAACCCAACCCATTAAAGTTGTTGTTCTTTCATGTGTAATATGTTGTTTCTGTTGGGCTGCTTTTAAGATCCTTTCTTTGCCGTCAGTTTCTAGAAGTTTATGTATGGTGTGCCTTATTATAGATTTCTTTGTGCTTACCATGTTTGGTGTTTCCTCAGCTTCTGGAATCTGTTGATTTTATCAGATTGTTTTTCTGTGAATTTTTCTTTTGTCAGATTTGGGAAAGGTTGAGCCTTTATTTCTTGAATTCATCACCCTCTCTTCTTTCCTTACTGAATTCATTGACCAGACTATTAGATCTTTTAATGTTGTCTCACAGGATCGAGAGATTTCTTTTTTTCTCTGTTGTTCAGTTTAAATAATTTCTATTGTTCTCTTTTTTATTTTTCTATTTTTTCTTGGCGGGGTTATTTTTTTTTTTGTCTTTTGGAACTGGGGCTCAAACCCAGGGCTAAGTGAATGTGATGCAGACACTTTGCCACTGAGCTACATTCAGCCCTGTATTAATCTCTTTTTTAGTTCATTGTTTCTTCTATTATCTACATTTTGCTCTTGAGTACTTCTAATGAGTTTTTAATTTAGGTTATTGAATTTTTCAATTCTAAATTTCTATTTTTTTATATTTGTGTTTCTTTGATGAGATATTTTATTTTCTCATTTGTTTCAAGGGTGTTTGAAGGATCCTTGAAGAACTTTTTATACCTTTTGTCTTTGTACTTTAAAAGTCTTGTCATATTTTTCCAAAATCTTTGTCTCTCATATTGGCATCTACTGTGTGTTTCTTCTGAGTTGAGATTTTTCTGATTCTTGGTAAACATTATTTTAAGTTGATTGTGGGATCTTTTCAGAATTAGTTTTATTATCAAAGTCTAGTTTGTGTTTAAATCTTGTTACTTGTTACTACCTAGGTGAGACAGTGGTTAGGACTCTGTACCTATTCCTATCCCACTGTACCAGTGTCTGCACACAGTTGGGGAAGGACCACTGTTTTCTCTTATGGTTTTTGGCTCTTGTCACACAGATTGTGTTTATTGGGTTTGTCCTCTCTTTGCCTTTGTATAGAGAGAGCAGTCTCATCTTGTTATTGTTGTTTTTCTATATTTTTTGGATTGTTTCAGGAGGGAGTACCACTTCATTGACATTCTGAGCTGTAAGCTGCTTTGCCAGTCTGGGATATATAGGCAGCAAAGAAAGCAAAGCCAGCTACTCACTGCCAGTTCTTTTCTGGAGGCCTGAGGTCTTCATATAGTCCTACTTCATTTCCACTTTTTAGAGCTTCCTGATGTCCATTTCATCCATTTTCTCTAGAGTTTTTAAATGTAATAAGCAAGAATAAGATGAAATGAACCAACTCCATCTGCTCTTGCCATGCAGACTAATTGTAAGGTAGTTAAATTTGTCAACTCCTTTATGGTTTGTACCTTTTTTGTTTTATTATGTTTTCTCAGAATTCCTAGTGTATACCAAGTTTATGAACTCCTGTATTTTTCTTCTGATAGATTTAAAGTTTGTTTTCTACATTTAAATCTTAAATCTTTCCTAAATTTTTTTGTTGAGATGAGGAAGCAAAATTCTGCAAAGTTTTGGGAACCTAGTAGGTAGAACGATAAGGATGGCAAAATAAACATAGAACCCCAATATTTTAATATATTTCAAACTAAAAACTAGGAATTAAAATATTTATCAATTTGATGTTTTATAATTTGTTGTTATAAAATTTATTTTAATGTTTTATTAATCAAGTGACCTGTATTTTCATACATAGCAGATTAGAAACCAGCTTGTCCTCTAGTCCAAGTCTCTTTATGTTACAGATTTTGTCACTAAAGCTGCCATATTTCTGTATTGATTATACTTTGCTCTCGAGTATATTGCATTGTTTTATAGCTTACTTACATCTTTAACCCCTTCATCTCTTACCCAGTATTCTTTTTTGTTTTGAAGAATTATAAAGAAAAGAAATTTAAAATGCTTGTGAAAGTGTGGAATAAAAATCTAAGACATGAGAAAAATGATTTGTAGTGTATCTTTCTATCAGTACAGAAAAATACATTTTAACTTATAGATTTTGTGAAAGTCTCAGCCTCTTCCATCATAACTTAAGTTCATCTAAGATAAAACCATTATCTTGCTCAGTACAATATTATATACCTCTTTCATAAATCAGTTATGGATGATTTTTTTTGAAAGTTTATAGTTCACCAAGGTGCTTAAGTGTAAATATAATTTTTAGGTTTAAATCTTTTTTTTTTTTTTTTGCCATGCTGGGGATAGAACTCAGGTTTTTCCACACACCAGGCAAGTCTTACGCCACTTGACTCCATCCCCAGTCTAGTGTAGATAGAGTTTTTAAAAACCAGTTGAAAACCCCAAAGTTTTTCATTAGGCACTGCTATCTAAGCTAGAGAAAGAGTAAGAATAAAGGCCAAGTTGGGTAGGAGAAGGGTATTACTGTAATACAGCTGATAAATCGAAAGAAAATAGAAAAATTGTGATCTTTAGGTATAATTAAGGACAAAAAGTGGGCTCTAACAAAAGAGGTGAATGATCTATACAATGAAAACTACAGAACCCTGAAAAAAGAAATAGAAGAAGACCTTAGAAGATGGAACAACTTACCTTGCTCATGGATTAGTAGAATTAATATTATTAAGATGGCCATATGATCAAAAGCAATTTACAGATTCAATGCAATTCCCATCAAAATCCCAATGAAATTCCTTGCAGAAATAGAAAAATCAATCATGAAATTCATCTGGAAAAATAAGAGACCCAGAATAGCTAAAGTAATTCTAAGCAGGAAGAGTGAAATTGGTGGTATCGCGATTTTAGATTTCAAACTATACTATAGAGCAATAGTAACAAAAACAGCATGGTACTGGTACCAAAACAGGCAGGTGGACCAATGATACAGAATAGAGGACACAGAGACCAATCCACAAAATTACAACTATCTTATATTTGACAAAGGTGCTAAAACAATGCAATGGAGAAAGGATAACATCTTCAACAAATGGTGCTTCGAGAACTGGTAATCCATATGCAACAAAATGAAATTGAATCCCTCTCTCTCACCATGCACAAAAGTGAACTCAAAATGGATCAAGGAGCTATGAATCAGACCAGAGACACTGCGTCTAATAGAAGATAAAGTTGGCCCTAATCTTCATCACATGGGGGCAGGCCCCAAATTTCTTAATAAGACTCCTATAGCACAAGAGTTAAAACCAAGAATCAACAAATGGGATGAATTTAAACTAAAAAGTTTTTTCTCAGCAAGAGAAATAATATGTGAGGTGAATAGGGAGCCTACATCCTGGGAACAAATTTTTACCCCTCAAACATCAGATAGAGCTCTAATCTCTAGAATATACAAAGAACTTAAAAAGTTAAACAACAAAGAAGCAAATAACCCAATCAACAAATGGGCCAAAAACTTGAACAGAAACTTCTCAGAAGAGGATATACAATCAATCAACAATTACATGAAAAAATGCTCACCATCTCTAGCAATCAGAGAAATGCAAATTAAAACTACTCTAAGATACAATCTCACTCCAATAAAAATGGGAGCCATTATGAAGTCAAACAACAATAAGTGCTGGCGAGGATGCGGGGGGGGGGGAGGTACACTCATACATTGCTAGTGGGACTGCAAATTGGTGCAGCCAATTTGGAAAGCAGTATGGAGATTCCTTGGAAAGCTGGGAATGGAACCACCATTTGACCCAGTTATTGCCCTTCTTGGACTATACCAAAAGACCTTAAAAGAGCATACTACAGGGACACAGCCACATCAATGTTTATAGCAGCACAATTCATAATAGCTAGAATGTGGAACCAACCTAGATGCCCTTCAATAGATGAATGGATTAAAAAATGGGGCATTTATACATAATGGAATATTACTCAGCACTAAAAAATTACAAGACCATGGCATTTGCAGGCAAATGGATGGCATTAGAGCAGATTATGCTAAGTGAAGTTAGCCAATCCCTAAAGAACAAATGCCAAATGTCTTCTCTGATATAAGGCGGGTGACTAAAAATGGGACAGAGAGGAAGAGCATGAGAAGAAGGCTACCATTAAATAGGGAAGAGAGGTGGGAGGGAAAAAGGGAAAAGGGGAGTTGCATGGAAGATGGAAGGAGAACCTCATTATTATACAGAATACATATATGATGTTGTAATGACAAAAAGAAAAAAAAAGTGTGTCACATTACATTGGAAAGAGAGAAAGGATGTGAGAGGAGGGGAGGAGTAATGAGGATAGGAAGGAAAGCAGAATATAATAGACAATATGATTGATGTATGTACATTCCATGAATGTATTATATGTCAAAATACATTCTGCTATCATGTATGACTAAAAATAAATAAGTAAGTAAGTAAATAAATAATTCTCTCTCTCTCTCTCTCTCTCTCTCTCTCTCTCTCTCTCTCTCTTTCTCATTAGTTTGGCAAACTTGAAATATAGGAGGCTTTAACCAGAAATGGGGATGTTTGTGCTGTTGTTTCTGGTAGTATAGATGGGGATTGATGACACTACCTGGAGTCTGTACAGCTACATTAGCCTGGGGTTTCAATCTCCCTGCTCACGCTGTTATTATTCAGGTAGGAGCTTACCTTCTTTTGATACAGATTCCTGTGAGTGTTAAAACAAACCTATGGATTGATTTATTTAGAAAAAATATTGTGATTTGGCTGTTTCTTTCAATGTTAATTTATATAAGAGAAAAAATATTTTATCCAATAAAATTCAGTTTATATTGTAAAAATGTAACTATCACAGATGATGAAGGGATTAGTTGAAGTACACTTTTGAGATCTTACTGTATTTGCCCAATTTCAGTATTCAGCTCTTCAGGATTATATTTATGTATACTTATGTAAATTTTTATTAACTTTTCCTTATCTAGGGAACACAAATATATGCTGCAAAAAGAGGCTCCTGTATTGACCTTGGAATTTTAGATGTCATGCAGATATTTGGCCGAGCTGGACAACCACAATTTGACAAATTTGGGGAAGGAATCATTATAACAACACATGATAAACTCAGCCATTACCTCACTCTGCTCACTGAAAAAAACCCAATTGAGAGTCAGTTTCTGGAAAGTCTTGTAGATAACCTAAATGCAGAGGTAAGATCTGATCAGCCAAAAGTTGGGATAGAATTGTCAGCTTTAAGAATAACGATAAAGGTTGAGTTGGTTTTTGCTTTGTAGTATTTAGGTATACAGATTATGCTATATAGTCATTAGACAAAAAAGGCTGGGGTGATGGGGGGCAATATTGTTGATTAACTCACAGCAGTATAAATGTAGACAACAATACTGACAGGAACTCATTGTTAAATGATCACACTTGCAGTCTATGAGATTTTGCTATAGATCAGAAATACAATCCAAAGTTTACAAATCAGGGAAACAGAAATAGCAATAACTGATATGTTTAGTGCTCAATTGATGATTAATATTTGTATGAAGTTTTTCTAAGGTTTATGAAGCTTTCTTGTCTTTATTAGGTCATTTGATTATCTTTGTTATGTAAAATGTGATTGCCTAAATTGAGCAAGAGTACAATGTTTTATTTCAAATGTGTGTGTGTAGGCATGTGGGAGTGTGTGAGGGGAGACTTTAATAATAGGATGTTAGAGTCTGTAAACAAGTCAAAATAAAAGCTGGTATTTTGCCAGGGGAATGTTAGAGTTTGTAAACAAGTCTGATTGGTGCCTGGCAAAATGCCAGAGGGAGTGGTTTGAAAAGTAACAAAAGCGAGCCATTAAGTGTGGAGATTCCTTATTGATTGACTGATGTATCTAGTTTATGCTAATTAAGATAAGCTGTGCAAAATGTATAAATAGCTGTGTTGTCCTATAATAAACGGCTCCCTCTCCTGCTGTATAAACGTACACAAGTTATTCGTCACCACCCCCCCCCCGCAATAGGATTAAATAATAGGATTTAAATAATTAAGTGCAATGTTTCCATGACATTTTTAATGACTGCACAAGTATTCAACGCTTTCCTACCTCAGTATCCTTTTTTTAAAGTTAACTCAAATAATTTAGGTAATTTAGCTAAGATGTAAATATTGAAAAAATGAATGAAATATTCACAATCATATTTACAATCAAATATTACTTATTGTGTACAAGTCTATCTGGCATACTTCTTAAACACTCTATAGAAATTCTATTTGGGTTATTTACAAGATTCTTTACAGAGAATGAAAGACACACTCTACATTATGTAGTTCTTCTGTTAAGAAGCATATAGTCCAAAAGGAGAAAAAAAAGATATGGAAAGAAAATGACAACTTCCATAGAAGTACTTGGTAGAAGGAGAAAATATGTTTGACCTGGGGCTATCAAAAAAGGCTTTTTTCATCATGATAGTAAACTTAGTCTGAGTTCAGAGGATAGATAAGTTTTGGAAGATAAGTTTGAAAGTAAGAAAAAAAGCATGAAGAGCACTGGTTTACCTTAACAAAATTATAGGACAACAAAAAAGAGATTAGAAAATAAAATTTGACTCCAAAGAAAATATTATCATAGCTCAATTTTGGTCCTCATTGCCTACCCTGATTACATAGTGTAAGTAATTAGGTCTGGGCCAAGAGTGTTTATAATGGGATAAAATCTATTACTGTAAAGTGATGGTAATAGTAGCATAGGCTAGAGACTGCTGGGTGCTTCATGTACATTCTCTTATTCTGTCAGACCTGCTAAGTAGATATTATACTCAGAGAGACGTGTAACTGCCTAAGGTCACTAAGTTTTAATTTTTAGAAATAATATTCAAACTGTGGTCTATTTAGCTCTAACCAAGATCTTTTCATTGTTGCTTAAGACTTCTGTAAACTTATTAAAAATGTAATAAGTTAAAAAAATACATTACCCTACATTAAGATTCTCCCTTCTTTTCTTCTAAAACCTGAACTAAACATTTTCCAAAATGGTAACCATAATTTCTATTAACATTTACAGTAAAAAAAAAATCCTGTTTTTCTAAAATTTAGCTTAAAGAGCATGTCAAGGAATACTAAATCTGAGCATTGGTTCTTGATAGTTTTTGTAAGTGGTAGTCACAATGTGTTGATGTTATTATGCAGAAGACACAAAGTAAGTAAAACAATGCTCTTGTCCTCAGGGAACTCTTTCCTGGGGACAAAAATGTAGCACCAGTGAAACTGTGTGATCTAGCGCTTAAGTTCATCTCATATTAATTAAAGTACTTGCTAGAAATGTCATTTTCAGAAATGTCAACACACTCTGAGCACAATTCCATTTAGTGATATAAAGGGCATTTAAATAATGAAACATATAGATTGAAAATTTTTAGTTACTATAATAAAGTATAGCCATTGCTAAACTTGCTCATATCTTGGTTTACTGGAAGAGCTCCCTGTTACAGTAAATTTTCCTGTTAATGAAACAAACTCCTTTAAATTATAGTTGAATGTGAAATTAAACTTAGTCATCTGTACACATCAAGTGTGAAATTGGTTTATAACATAAATCTGTGCTGCATTCTTAAGATAATAGATTTGTAAGTCCTTAGACTGCAAAAAAAAATCTTCGTAAGACTATAAAATATCACTAATCAACATAAAGATTATGTTAGGATAGTAATGTTACCTTTATTAATATATTAATATATTTGATTTCCTGAATATCAATTTTGACCTTGAATTTAGAAAAATTGGAGAAAATATTTTATGAAGTATAATTTAATGCAAACATTTTATGAGACATCTTTGCTGATTGATGCCTAATGGGGCTGACTTTATAATGCAAAGTTGAGACGTAACAAATCCCTTTTCTATAAAGAGCCACTTAATTTTGCACTGTGAGAAACACTGATATATGTATTTCAGGCTAATTAAAATGTATTCATGTTGCTCAGTGTATACTCTGTTCTAATCCCTATATTCCATACTTTATAACTTTGTTAAATATTCTATATCCTACCATATACATTCTTTGTGTACACAGAGTTTTTGTCTCTTCAGGATGTTGTACATATAATGGCTCTTGAGTTAAAACCTCCACAGTCTGACTACCCTTCCCACTTCTGATTCTCATTACTCCTCAACATAGGCCTTCTGCCCTAGGAAGCTATTACTCTACTCACTTCACTTAGAAAGACCCAATTTTCTTTTTTATGAAATATAGATGCTCTCATTGTGAAAATTCAATAAGTGCCTGTTCCAAGTTGGTAAGCAATATAGTATCACTATTTTCTGATGATCCCTTCATATGTAGCCCTACTTAAGCAGTTTATATATATATATATATATATATATATATATATATATATATATACATATATATATATATAATTAAAAATTATACTCATGATTATATTTGCTTATTTAGTTTCTAAAAACTATATAAAGTTGATAGAAACTATATGAATGGTTTTAACTAGTTTTTTAAAACACACATATAGTAAAAATAAATAAGATAACCTTAAAGACTAAAGTTTAAATAGATAAATATTAAGTGACACTTGAGTCTGATTTCTGAATTACCAAATTTGGAGTTGATTTTATTATTGTTAAGGAAGAATTAATTTTATTACACTATACACTAATGTCACTTTTACATGTTATATTTTTGAGTATCTGGTATGTGCTAGACTCTGTGGATGTTGGGCTTCTATTTGTCATCTTAATTACTTATACATGTCTCACCTCCATGACTAGAGAAGTGAGGTCAGGGACCATACTGTTTGTTACCATATCCATTATACCTTAAATTATATACAGGCATTTTAGTGATTTGTTATGATTATGGAGATAAATGAATAAATGTCAAAAAGAGAGAGTATGGAAAAAATACTTGTTTTATGAAAGGCTCCTGTATCAAATAGCCACTAGGCGACAGCAAATATTTTCAAGAGAATTTTTATTTTTGTCACTAGGTGGCATTCAAGGATTAGTCTCAAAATAACGTGTACCTTTACATTTATTTTTTCTGGATAATCTCTTCCCTTTTAATGAATTTTTAGAAGATTTCCATTACATGATTAAATTTTTGATACCTACTTTTTCTTCTAATCTTATAACTAATAGCAATAGGTAATTATTGATGTTTATTTGATAAGTCTGATTTTTAAATTGTCCTTTATAAAATTTTTTCTCTTGAGATTTGTATAGTATTTTAAAAGAGCATCATAAGGTCAGAATGGAATGAATATAGGTTGTTATTTTAAAGTAATAACGTTAAGTAATAAGAGAATATAGGTCACTATAAAGGAATATATGGGTTATATGACAATACATTTTTGACTTGCAAATAATAAAATCAGAAATTGGTGAGACTCTCAGCTATTTATCCGTATCATCAAACTAGTTTTATTTACCTAAGCAGACTGTTTAAACATCCTACACAACTCTCTTATTGGCTTAATTTTAATTCTTACTGCTTTTCATTTTCTGAAAAGCTTTACAGTTTACATTTAGGAAATGTACTTATTTACTTATAGTATGGATGGCTTGGTCATTTTTAAGTAAACTAGTAGAAATTTAGAAGCAAATAGGCAGAATCTTCTATTGTATTTTTTTTTTACTTTTGGTTGTCCCACTTTTTAAATAACAAATACTATGATGTAATATTACAGTGAAAATTATATGCTGCTGTATCTCATCTTCAATTCACTCAAAGTAGCTAAATGTAGATTTTTGTTGTTGTTGTTGTATTTTGTTTTGTTTGGTGCTCAGGATTGAACCTAGGACCTTCTGCATACTAATCATGTACTGTACCACTCTCAGTCCATCTACATTTTTATTTCACAATAAAAGTTATATAGAATTAAAAATTATAATACAGCGACTAAATCAAACATAAAGATTTTTATTTTCTTCAATTTTAATACAAAAATGGCACCATTTGTTTTCTTTTTTTCCCCCTCCTGTGAGTAAAAAAAAATGGGTTCAGGTACAAATTTACAGCTGTCAAGTTTCACAAATTTGGTTAATTGTTAAAGTAAAAAGGATACTTTAAGTAAAAGCAGAATTACTTCCCTTGCCTAAGGAACTATTTTAAGAATACATCTCATTATAATTCTGAATTAATATTCTTATCTAATCATGTCTTTCTCTTTATTACACAGATCTTATATTTATTGTTGTGTTCTAAATTATTATCCTTTGGTTTTATTTAATAAATATATTACAAATCACTTCAAATGTTATATTAAACATTATATTTCCTTTCTGAATATAATCTAAACAATCATCCAATGATTACTTTGGTTCAAATGTTTAAATATCATATTTCCCATTGCTTGTTTTAAAGTTTACCAATTTTAAAAAACACCCTATTCTTGTATGATTTTCAAAGCATAAATATTAATATGTCTAAATACCAATAAATTTGCTTTGTTTTGTGCAGAAATAATTGCATTTGCCATTATACGCATATTGTATGTTTATACTGGCAGTCCTCTAAATGAGTATCTCTAAAGGTAAAAACTACCTTTGTACCTTCTATGGTTTTATTGATGACAGTGCGCAGAATCAGGATAAAGATCAACAGAATTAATATTTAATTATTTTTAAAATAATATTGAGTTTTATTTTTAATCTTTATTCGTTTTGTTTATTTTTTTATGTGGTGCTGAGGGTTAAGCCCAGTGCCTCAAATGTGCTTAGACAAGTGCTCTCCTACAACCCCAGCCCCATATTTTGTTATTTTTATTCTGGTACACTTAAATTTAAACATACTCAGTAGTTTTATAAATATAAAATGAAACTAAAACAAAACGGATACAGAATATGAAAAAGAATTAACAAATGTCAAAAATGTCCTGAATGCTATGTAGAATTAAAATTTATACATGGAAAAACAATCAAATGTCATCATTGAGTAAGTTCAGTTTGGGAAGATAGCATTTCCAATGTACTATTCTCAATGAAATAAAGAGGACTGCTGTTTTCATTAACTGAGAAGTCATTTCAATGATTGTGCTTACCTACTTTCAAATGTGGCACAATGATCTATTTTGAAAACTTAATTTCTGGCAGAGTGGCCTTTGCTGTAATGTTTATGTTTGACTTTAATGCATTCCTTTAATTTCTGTTGTATTTTTGATTTGCAGATTGCTCTGGGAACAGTCACAAACGTGGAAGAAGCATTGAAGTGGATAAGTTACTTACCTTTATGTATGGATGAGAGCAAATCCATTAGTGTATGGCATCAGTCACAAAGCTTATCAGGTAGAAAATGCAAACTCATTTATTAAAAAAAAAAACCCTCAAGCCTTATTTTTGGTTCTGTAATCCTTTCATGATGTGAGGATAAATATTTGCTACTTTTGCCTCATCTGAAAAGAGTTATGGACCTAGAAGAAAAATAAAGATCCTTAATCATTTTTAAAATACACTAAAAAATTAAATTTGTTTCTTGTAATTATTTTCCTTTATTTAAATATCTTTTCCCATTAATAATGTTGATATCTGTATCATTCTATTTTTCAGGTATATTTCTGTTAGGTGTTAATATTTCACCATGAGTTTTTACTCTGGTACATTTAGTTTTAGAAATAACCAGATATAAGGAAACATAGACCATTTTTAAAAATAGGCTTGTTATATACAATCTACTCCTCTTGTCATGTCCCTTCTATGCCCTATAGTGAAATAAAAGATAGCATTAAAGCATTATCATCTTAACAGTTTAAAGTTTAAAGTCAGTTTCATGATTCAATGTGTGTGCATAGACAGAGAATTACATACACGTGATAGCAGGTCTTCCTATGAGCTTTATAGTTGTGTGGTCCTTGTGGCTTACAGATCTTGTCTATTCTTTAGAACTCTGCTTTATATACTGTAAATGCTTCCTAATTACAGATAAAATTCAGTTGTAATGTAATAAAAACATTATTTCACCATCTTCATATGATATTTACTTCTGTTAAGTCAAAATTATCAAAGAGGTTGAGTCTAACTCAAAATTATATTTTTTTCTCTATTTACCAATATATATACACACAAATATTGTATTGATAAATACACATACATATGCATTGAATGTGTGTGCATGTATTGGTAAATATATATATATATATATATATATATATATATATATACATATATATATATATATTATGTGCATTTGTTATCAAAGCAATTGCCAAACTTTTAGGGTTTTCTTTCATTTTTCCTTTTCTAGTACAGTAGATATTGTCATGAAAGAGTTGAAACTTAAGACTTAGGGGGGGAACATTAAGAATAGTAGTGGCAACTAGTTCTGAAGCTGGTAATCTGAAATTCTTAGGTTTTCATACTTCGGTCTTCTTTACATAAAATTCCACTACTTTTCTGCTTCTCAGTTAAAATATATGCTGATCTTCAAATGGATGTCTTATTTTATAAGCAATTTATAACTGCATTATAATCTGTGATTTCATACATTTTTATATTTATTAATTTTTAACTGGTACTCTATAGACACACATAAAGGTGGGAATCACTGTGGGTTATTCATACATGTGCATAGCATAATTTGGTCAGTTTATTCACTCAGTTCCTCCCTTTTCCATCCCTTCTCCCTTCCCTCTGTACCCTTTATCTACTTCGCTGATCTCTGTTCTATTTTCATGGGACATTGCCCACCCTCTTTCTCTATTTTTTTTTAGTTCCTTAGTTATCTCTTGCTTCCACATGAGATAAAACATAAGGCCTTGACTTTTTGAGTCTGGCTTATTTCACTTAGCATGGTGTTCTCCAGTTCCATCCATTTGCCAGCAAATGCCATAATTCCATTCTTCTTTATGTCTGAATAAAACTCCATTTTGTACATATACCATATTTTCTCCATTCGTTCATATGTTAATGGGTACCTGAACTTGTTACATAACTTGACTATTGTGATTTGTGCTGCTGTGACCCAACAATCCCAACAGACCTTGCACTTTTTAAATAATGTGTCTCTAAATGTTCTCATCACAAATATGATCATTATGAGAATAATCAAAGGTACAATGAAAATTTTCTGAAGGACTAAAATTAAACAAGTACATGTATTTTCATGGGTTAAATATCCCTTAGAATAAGATAAACACATCAATTGATTTTTAAGTATTAGGTTAATATCAAAAGTTTTTTTTGCAGTATAATGAAAACTTTAACATAGTTTTCTGGTATTTAAGAAAGAGGAATTTTTTTTCTTCCAGGATTCATAGTTTTACTGCATTTACAGTTCTATATCTTAACTTTTTCTTTAACTTATATGTTTTGATTTTGTTGCTCTGTAAATTTGTATCTATAGAATTCTTATAGACAAAAACAAACCAAGTAGCTTGGACCTGATATATATAGTATCCCTTATAGCAAATATTTGCTAATACTCTTGATGCTATGTTACTTATCTGCAGTTGGTTTCCTTTTGCCTAATTTTTCTGATTTTTAAAACTTTTTTAAGCTGCCAAAAAGATCTAAGTTAAAACAAATGGTGGAAATATTAACTCATTAGATTTCTAAGGAGGTTTACTACTTCTCCAACACCTCATTAAAGGTCATATTTTACATTATTGCTCATAACAAGAGATTAATCTTCAAGACTTATATGTGTATGGTTGTGCACTTGTACAGTATGGTGTGCATGTATATACATAGCAAAAAGAATATTTGTTAGTATTTTGTATTGAATATCAATTTATACTTAGAAAAAAAGTTATAATAGTTTTAATACTATATAAAAGTTCACTGTCAACTTCATTTTATCCTTTGCTTCTATTATTATTATAGACAAAATAGATTTTTCTACCAACAGTTGTGAAAATTACTAAAACAATAGAATTGCATTTTTAAGGGGATAACCATTCATTTATTTTACCTTTGACAGGAGAAAGCATTTTTTGCCATCATATCTCCAAATGACTGATAAAATAGAAGTATGGTTTGGTAATTTAAAGTGCCTATTTAAGTGTGGGAATTAGAAGATGATATTTTTTTTTCCTTATACCCAATTCCCTGTGTCTATAACCTTAAAGATTATAAGACCATGGAATAATAATATTGGTGTCTAAAGAGACTGTACAGACTGATAGTTTTATTATCCAAAAAGACTATGTGGATTGATAATTTTAATGAATTTTAAAGCTTTCTTTATTTAATCAAATACAATATTTTCTAGTTGTTTCTTAAATGTATAGAATGTACTTCAGAATTTATAATTGAAAAATCTCTGATCAGCAGCTTCAATACTGGGTATATACCCAAAGGAAATGAAATCAGTATGTTGAAGAACATCTGTACTCCTGTGTTCATTGCAGCACTATCCATGCAAAGAAATGGAAGCAGCCTAAGTGTTCATCAGCTTATGAATGGATAAAGAAAAATCTAATACTATACACAAATGGTGCATTATTCAGCTATAAAAAAAGACTGATATTTTGTCTTTGCAGTAACAGGGATGGAACTGGATGTCGTTATGTTAAGTGAAATAAGCTAAGTACAAAAGAACAGGTACCACCTGATCGCATTCATGTGTAAAATCTCAAAAAGTTGATGTTACAGAGGTTGAAAATAGAATGGTGGTTACTAGGGGCTGGAGAGAGGGATGGGGAGAGACTCATCAATGAGTACTAAGTTTTTATCATAAATAAATGATAAATGTTAGACTCATCAATGAGTACCAAGTTTTTACCATAAATAAATGATAAATGTTTGAAAGATAGTTGTATTTAATCTGTTTTAAATATTGCACAATATATTTTTGTATTGAAAAATCACTTTACACCATTGATACATATAATTTTATGCTTCAAAGTACCAGTTCAAAATTAAGTTTTTAAAAGTCTAATTAAAACATCAAGTGTTTATATTTCTTTTCTGTAGATTGACCCAACATTAAGAAAGCATCAAGAACAGTTAGTCATTGAAGTTGGACGAAAACTAGACAAAGCTCAGATGATTCATTTTGAAGAGAGAACTGGTTATTTTTCCTCAACGGATTTGGGTTGAACCGCCAGCCACTATTATATTAAATACAATACCATTGAGGTAATATTCTAAGAGGAACGAATGCAAAAATGTTTGTTTTTACAGTCAAATACTTTCTAGACTTCAAAATATATTAATAATGCCAAATAACAAAAGCAACTTATGAGCAAATACATTTAGTTTATATGAATTCAGCAATATACTTTTAGTAATGACAAGAAAAAATGACTTTAGATAGCAATGGTGCTCTTCTGCCATCCTGTTTCATGAACATATCCTAAACACTACATACACCTGAAATAGTTGAAGCCTATTGGTGAGTCTTACAGAGTGTGTGCCAGAATGATTTTAAGGTGGACTTGATAGCTTAATTATTTCCTTGAATAAAAAGTTGAAAATTTAATTGCATATTAGTAAGAAACACTAAAGAAGAGTTTAAGAAACTACTAAAATTACCAACTCAGCCTGTTTGTACTAGATGGTTAATTTAAGGAACTTTTAAGGCCAATTTTGACCATACAATTATAAGAGGATTTATTGCTTTTTAACAACGTCCTGTTTAAGATGATGTGATACTTTAATATTTTTACTTTTAAAAAGCATATACATTTCTTTATGTGTTTTCTTGTACATATATCAATACATGTCAATACAATGATAACCTGTTGGGAGAATACTTAAATATGAAGAGATTGAAATAAGTTAAGTTGAATTTTTATACTTTTTTCAATAGATAGTGTTTTGAGTTTTTTCTTAAATTCATTTTTGCCTTTTGTACATAAAGTTGTTTTTAAAATAGGAGAATAGAAATCATCAAAAAGAAAAACTCAGTTTATATGAAATCTTGGGTTTGTAGATTTAATATTTGCTTATATATAAAACAGGTTTCAGAAAAACACCTTTATGTGCTTACTGGGTTTTCCTCATTTTTTCAGAATAAACTATTGTATGACACTAGATTTCTGCAAGACCTCTTTATATATTATCTCAGAGCTGTGATTTGGTGGTTCCTCAATCCCAGACCTAGTCCTTCCTCCTTATATCTCATTGTCTCTATGAGACAGCCTTTCTCATTTGTCCTCTTGCTAGTAGACTGCTGCCAAACTACACCCTAACACTTTCTTTTTTGCAGTTCTTTTTCAGCAACTCTAGCCGTGTAGTACCTTTGTCTTTTCTGTATGACCTTTAACTGATTTTTCTGTGTATTTGCGCTATTCATATTTTGAGACTCTTTGAATTGCATGTTGTCTAGTTATTTTCCTCTGAATTTTATATGATGTATGTGAGCTTATAATTAGTAAGTGATGTAGATTTCCATATGCCTATACTGAGGTCAAGACCAGAATGTTATGTTGAACATTTTTAGACATTTAGTATAGATTTCATTAGATGATTTTACCGATCTTTTTTTTGGTTCTAATGGCTTTCTTAACTATGTTTAGAAGTGTTTTTTAATCTTTCATAAATTTGATAATATCTTTTGATCTTCTATTTTAATTAAATGTGACACTTACTTTGGTAGACCTTTAATGAACTCTTCAATGCTCACAAAACAGAAGGTGACATATCTGAGATAGTCTCCAAAGCCGAATAATTTGATCAGATCAAGGTAAGATTACTTGAAGTTTCAGTCAGGTATGTACATTTATTTATTTATGAAAGTTTGAAATTAATTGTTATTCCTGATACAATCTAAAAAAGCCATATGGCATATTTGGAGTATCAGCAGTGTTTTCTATTGTACAAGAAAACTCAGTGTTCTAGATAATAATATCACAGCATACCTAACATCATGCTTTGCTTTGTATCCCAAGTCAAGAAATTTAAATAGGTTGTGTATTACCCATATTATAATTTAATGTTATTAACAGTGAAAACTTTAATATTTTGAAATAGTACTTCACAACTTTAAGCTATGAATGCGTTATACCACATAAAAATATATGACTATAACGAATGCATTTGAAGATAATCAAGTTTGCCCTAATCAGTCTGGGCAGAGGTTTAACTCTGGTCAAATAAAAAATGAAACCTCATCAATTGAAGGATGGTGAGGTCAGATGACTTAATTTTTGTGACATATCAAATTTTTATGTGTCAATGGCAACTTTAATATTGGTGATGAACAATAAAATATAATTATACCCGCCTCAACATAATTTCATATTATTTTTTATAATTTACCTATGGGAAAATTACTGGGTTTTAGCTGTACAAGAGTAAAATATTACATTATACTAAAAGGCAACATTAAAAACATGCAATGTGGTTTTTAAATAAATCAGACCAAATATTACTATAAAAATATTGACTCTTCTAGGTCAGAGAAGAAGAAATAGAGGAGTTAGATGCTCTATTAAAAATTTTTTGTGAACTCTCAGCTCCTGGAGGTGTAGAAAATAGTTATGGGAAAATAAACATCTTACTTCAAACTTCCATCAGCCGAGGAGAGACGGATAGTTTCTCCCTTATGTCAGATTCTGCAAATGTTGCACAGGTAAGAATCTTACTCCCCATTTTCTCTTCCTTGTTTATCTCTAGAGACCAAGGAATTAATTCAATTGTTCTGTGAATACATTACTTTGAGAAATTCTATGAACTACAGTTTCTCCTTAGAATTAAAGATATTGATTTGTACATCTTTTATGTAACCTGTGCTTGTAAATCAGGACTGGGGGTGAAAGTTAGTGGTTTGTTTGGCTTAGTAACAAATCTATCTTATATAAGGCCTAATATATGTATTCCAGTATAATAGGTCTCTGATTTTAAATATTGAGTACTGAAAGAAAATTGTTCCCTAAACCTACAGCTCATTTAATTTATAACTTTTAAAAACTGCTATGGTAAAAAAAAATCTTCATATATTTAAACCATCATGTGAAATAAAGTAAGTTATTTTTTGTCTTCTTTGTCTTTCATTTCTTTTCTTTGTTTTGTTTTGTTTTTCGTAATACTACAGATTGAACTGAAAGGCTCTCTATGACTGAAATATATCCTCAGTCCTTTTTTACTTTTTTTCTTTTAATTATTTATTTTAGTACTAGGGATTGAAACTACAGGCCCTAAATCACTGAACCACATCTCTAACCCTTTCTATTTTTTTTTTTTTTGAAATAGGGTCTTACTAAATTGCTCAGGGCCTAGCTAAATTGCTGAGAATGGCTTTCAACATGAAATCCTCCTTTCTCAGCCTCTCAGTGTTACCACCACACATTCTAACAAGATTAGAAGAAAAAAATCTTACTGTAGATAAGCTGAAAGATATGAGGAAAGATGAAATAGGTAAGAAGGGGGAAAAAGTGCTTAAATGAATTTTTCTGTGAAAATAAAATATTTTACCAGATATAAAAGTATTGTGAATTTTCATATTATTTAACATAAATTTATTTTCTCTCTTTTTATTTGTTTTAGTACATTATAGTTTACATTGTTAATTTTGACATATTCATGAATGCATATAACTCAATATAAATTTTGAACCTACATATGACATCTCTTTATTTATGCAAAAGAGCAAAAATCACTCCAAATTTTATGAAGTTATTTAGCAGAATTAGCAATTAAGGCTGGATGTGGGCACACATGCTTATAATCCCAGCAGTTCTGGAGGCTGAGATAGGAGGATCACAAGTTCCAGGTCAGCTTCAGCAACTTAGCAAGACCCTGTCTCAAAATTTAAAAAAAAAAAAAATTAAATGGGCTAGGGATATTGCTTAGTGGCTTAGCTGCTGGCCCTGGGTTCAACCACCACTACCCGCTCCAAAAAAAAAATATTAGCAATTAAAAGAGTTTATATTAGCAAAGTTTTAAGTATTTTAAATGTAGATCCTACCCATAAATGATAAGAATCAGTGATATTTATTCTCATTTTGTTTCTTAATATTGAACTAATTTCAAAGATATGTTATGTATATCAGCAGTATTACAGTAAAAGTTTAAGTGAACAATAAGCTCTACATTCTCCAGAGTTTAAACAAGCTTAATCACACATAGATGCCTTTAAACCCAGTTGTCATCAGTGCATACATAGTATTCAGTGTCTAGCTTTTTGTGTAATATTGAAAAGTTATTCCTAAACATACATTTCCACAAATCCTAACATTTATGGAATAAATGAATAATGCCTTGATTAGACAGTATTGACTTCTGCAGAGGATAGACATTACACATGAAAAGAGTCATTCTGAAGACAAGTAAGGAGGAGGGTTACTGCTGGCCAGAATTCTAAAGAGGAAACTGAGCTCCCTGGCACACCCCAGGAATACCAAGTCTGGGGAGGCTGAGACAGGAGGACTGCGGGTTCCAAGCCAGCCTCAGCAAAAGCAAGGCACTGAGCAACTTAGTGAGACCCTGTATCTAAATAAAATTACAAAATAGGGTTGGGTATGTAGGTCAGAGGTCAAGTGCCCCGAGTTCAAGCCCTGGTACCAAAAAAAAAAAAAAAAAGGGGAGGCCACCACAGCGGAGCCAAGCCAGACTCGGGCGGGCTTGGCGGCGACAGCGAGACCAGACGAGTGCGGGCGGCCTCAAGTGGCCTCAGATGCGGCGCAGCATGAAGAGGCGCCAGCGCTGGCCCCCGGCCTCGGCCTCCCTGGGCAGCGGCTTTAGAGCGGGAGGAGGGGCCGGGCTGGAGGCGCGGGAGGAGAAGGTGGTGTACTCCTGGTCGCAACTGTCCATGGCGGACAGCACCAAGGCGCTGGGCGATGCCTTCAAGCTGTTCATGCCCCGCAGCACGGAGTTCATGAGCTCGGATGCGGAGCTCTGGAGCTTCCTCTGCAGCCTCAAGCACCAGTTCTCCCCGCACATCCTGCGCAGCAAGGACGTCCACGGCTACGCCTCCTGCCGAGCCCTGGTGCCTGACCCCCCAGAGGCCCCTACCGCCCGCGGCCTGACGCGCCGGCCCTGACGCGCGGAGCCCGGGCGACCGCAGCGGGCAGGAGGGGGCCCCCGGCTGCCCCCGCCGCCTCCACCATCACCGCCACCGCTGCTGCCGCCGCCGGCGGCCCCCGAGGAGTCGTGCCTGGAGAAGCTCTCGGCGCCCGAGCCCTGCTTCGGGGCCGCACCCTGGAGGAGATCTGGAGGGCAGCCACCCCGACGCTGACCACCTTCCCCACCATCAGCGTCGGCGGCGACGTGTGGGGCGAGCGCAGCCTGGCGGCAGCGCGATGCAAAGCGCGCCAAGTCCTGCGAGTGGACCTGGAACCCGTGGTGAGGCTCCGCCGCTTCCTGGTGCCCCGGGCTTGAGACGCCGCCCCAAGGGCGCCTCCTGCAGGTCCCCGGCCCAAGATGGAGTTTCTGCTTGGAGAAATGAACAAGTGTCAGTCGAGTGTTTACAGACTCCACCAGGACCGTCCCCTAGTACACTTTAAGCGAGCGAGGAAGTCCCGGGATGGCCTCCCTACCCCGCGCCCCCGGGATGCGTCCCCGCGTCTGGAACTCCGGGACAGGTGTACCCTCTGCCGCCTCCCCGCACCGCGTCTGCGAAGGAGGAGACTGCAGGTCTAACAGGGGAGGTCCCTTTGCTTCCGAACCCCAGATTGAGAAGTCTCCAGGACTATAGGGGCAGATTGGTTTTCTCTCTTTCGGACTCTACCTCAGTGGTCTGGAAGTCCTCCGAAGAAGTCACTCTTTTCCAAAGGAATTTGTTTTCCTGCTTGTGTAATAAAAGCCAGAATTTGCTTGCTCTTTAACCCCCGCCTCCATTTTTCTTTTTGACTGCCACCCCTCTTTCTGGACGGAAGATCAAACATGTTTTGTGGTGTTGCACTAGTTTGTGCTCAGGGTATTCTGAATCCCACTCGTTTCTGAATTTTTACTGAATTTCAAAGCTTTGACCAAGGATTTTTTTTTTTTTTGAGAGGTTCAAGCTTGACTGTTAGTAATGCAAGAATTTATATGGCTTTGATTTTCATGGGCTCAGTGATTACAAACAAAAGAGATGTAAAGTCCAATTGCTTAACGTTTTAAACTTACTTCCCCAAAGTAGTAGCCTTTATCTTTAAAAAGTAAGCATATCAACCAATATGGAAAGAAAATTAGAAAGAAAATTAACATTCACATTATCATCAAGTATTGTTTAAATATAAAAAACAAATTTCATCAAAATATCAACCAGATGCTGTGCAAAGCTTATCAGAGCATTTTATTCTCAACATCATAGTATATCGTGTTTGTTATATATATATTCATCCATATAATTTGACCAAATTAGCATGAATACAAACTTAAATTTTAGAATCAGCTTCTAACATTCAATGAATTTGTCTCATATATACATCTACCTATGAAACATTGAATGTATCTTTATACATATGTATGTATAATATTTACTATAGTATTTTTAGTATACTTGTAGTCCTTAAAATATCAATTATTCTACCCTTAAAATTTTGAAAATTAGAAACCTAAAAAACATGCAAATTAGGTGCTAAAATTTATCTAATAAGGTGCCATTTAAATGCACATATTTTAATGCATTAAAACTGTGATTAAAAAACTCTGTGAATGAGGATGACAAGAAATTTTTATATTGCCACATTAAGAATATTTCATTTTGTGTTTTTTTTCTGTTGGTAGGAAATCTAATTTCTAATCTCATTCCAATTTTAGGCTACAAAATTGTCATCTTCAAGCAATCTGGAATAACTAAACAAATAAAACCACCTAATAATTAAAAAGTATAATGTTGATATGTGTTTAGATGAAAATATAGTGGCAATTCTCATAATGTAGTAAAAATCAAACATACTTGTGTAACATTTGGTAAATGGCTTTAATCTGTTTACTTAGAAATCTTGCCACTTAACTTGCTCTTAATCCAATAATACAATAAGAAAAAAAAACAATGTAATAGAAATAAGAGAGACATCACAAATTGTGTGTTTATGGATGGTTACTTGTTGTTCATTAACCAGATTTTAGGAGAGTGAAGTAGATGAGCATTTAACTATGCATACACAAATAGAAATATTATGCAACTTTAAATATTAGAAATTATTTTTTAAATACAGTAATTTTAAATGCATTTAACCTCCAACAAACATGATTAGATTTTGCTGTTCAACTCATTTGAACTAATACATTAAAAATTATTTCACACAACAAAAAAATCTTATTTAAAAATAGATTTTAAAAAAATTCCTGGCTTTTTTAATTGCTCTTTTTTAAAACTTCAAGTATGCTTGAGAAACTGACTGTGGATCATGTACACAATGTAGGGTCAATGCTGTATTGAATTTCTAGACCATTTTCAGACTACCTTCTGGCAATGGAAGCATTTTGACCACTGAAACTCCCTATGGGTATATCTAACTATCCTGGTACAATGCACCATTCCCTATTATCTATTCTACAACAAACTGCTGTAGATTATTCATTGATTGAGTGTTTAAATATATTCTTTAGGAGCAAATAGAGGACTAATCTGTAAGCAGTCACATAAAATAAAAAGATCAGCAGAATCTTTACTTCAAAGATGCTTTGAGCTACAGCACTTAATTATGTGCATTCTTTGATTATATTGTGTCATATCCAATAAAAATATGTAGGAATTCTATTTCTTTATATCACTTGATTCTTGTCTGCACTTCATTTTACCATGTAAGGAAATTAACTGATATTCTTGACATTTTTTTTCCTCTTATGCATTGTTACTTTAGTGCACTTGAATGTGTCTAAATGCTTTTTTGGCTTATTTGGGTTATCTGATTTCAGTTTGAATCTGATTGCCCATCTTGAAGTCAATATGGTTCATGTGGACTATTAAATAATGCCATTTCTAGTTTGTGAAGTAAGATGTAAGAAATATTTTTGCCAAGTTTTCTTTAGCAAAACCTATCTTGCAACTTCTAAAATGTGGAGAAACATCTGATATAGTTGACTAGTATGTTAATAGGAAAGTGAAAGTATTTTATGATTACCTTTGGGCAGAGTGTGAAAAGAAACTTGGCATAGTGGCCTTTATGGTGAGGCATCCATTAATTGTTTCAGAAGTGAGTCTGTAGCTTAGTTTGTGTATAGTTTTTTTTTAAAGAAGTCCTATTTGTTTGTTCTCTTGCCTTCATTTATATCTCATATGACACAAGTAGAGGAGGAAGCTAGGAGGAATTTTATCACCTTGATATATTTCTGTTTGATTTTTGACTTTTGGGTGCCTAAATGTGACTGGCACAACAAATAATCTTTTTTGGTATTTTTTACATTCCTTCCTAACAACCAGCAACTCATTTTCTATGTCACTAAAACCAGTAATGTCATGATTCTGAGGGCAAGCTTCATCATTGATAGTGCAAAGTGTTGCTGTTGTGGCGTGTATTTATTTTTGTTTGAGTACTCTATTGGACAAATGTAACTTAAGCTAGTGGCACATACTTGTTGATTTGCTATGAGCAAATGTTAGTACTATTTTCAGAAAACTCTTCAATAAAATCTTTTAAAATCATTGAATACAAAAAGTCTGAGCAATTTTGAACTCAAAAGGTTTTTTGGTCGTTTTAAGGGTTGGGTTGCCACAGCACTCTTTAAATTGATAATTTTTAATGATTATATATACCTAACATTTGCTTTATTGGTATGTTGAAATATTTTTTTGATAAACTGTTATGTCTTAATTGCATTAGAAAGCAATTGTTTGTAGTGGAACTGAAGTGTTTCCCTGGACAGTTTAATGTGCATATGATTAATATTTACAATTTGGTTGTACTTTGCTTTTTAACTTATTAACTGTAAATAAATTTTAGAGAATAAAAAAAAAGAAAAAAGAATTCCAAAGATGTTTAGAGAGGCTGAGATAGTCATTACATTTGTACTCTAAGAAAGAGTAGGAAAAAGGGCAGAAAGACAGACTATTAACAAAGTAAGTTGACTGTACACATACCGCACACTTGATGCTTTAAAATATGATCTATTTTCACTTAATTGCTCAAATCAGTTAGTCACATTTGTTTTTTAACAGCCTCTACCCTTGGTATTCCCATATATGTCTGCATTCCAGAACCTGATTATTTTATGTTTTCTAGAAGTGGGCCTGGGTGGATGAGTTGTATTTAATTCAATTAAGTTGTATTTAATTCCTGAAGCATTTCTCATGATTTTAGAGTTCTAGAGTAGACCGTGAATAAACCAGTGGCTATGTACATAAAATGTTAAATATTTCTGTATGTGTTCTAAACTAACTCAAAAAGAAGTAGTTCCGTTTATACTAGTTTAAGCACAATATCAAGATTCAGAACCCTATTAATACCTAAAGGAACCTTGATACTGATTTCCAGAGCTATGAATTGCTGCCCAAGGCAGCAAGAGCCACCCTATTGCCCGACAGTAAAGGTCAAATATACAACTCAATCAATCCACAGCAATTATGTATAGCTTAACTCAAATTATCATTTCAATGGTTCGCTGGTGTCACCTTTCAAACATTCCCTCTGGCAAATGCCAGGCATCATTCTGACTGGGCTGTGGCTCTCAACAATGCCAGGTCAAGAATGTCATCTATTCTACATAGCAAATCATAAAACAAGCAATAAAATCACCTACTCTGAAATCCCACTTACAAGTCAGATTATATTGCTTTTTTTTCTGTCTGGACACATTACTTCTATGTGATATTTTTCTTTCAGGTCACATTTTGCATCGTGAATATTGGACAAAAGGTCAAACAATGTGTTCATCAGATTCCTTCTGTTATGATGGAAGCATCCATTCAGCCTATCACACAGACTGTCCGCATCTACCCTGATTTCACATGGAATGATCAGGTAGAAGTGGAAAATATCTATATCTATATTAAACTAAAATGTCTGTACCTCAGATTTTACTACACCTCCCTACATCTTTCCTCAGAGAGCCTAGGGAACTTAACATTGCATCACTGGACACTATTTTAGTGGTTTCAAATCCATGAGAACTTTGCCATTTATTTTTGCGCTCTCTATTGACTCTCATTTTTGCTTACCAAAAATTCATTTTTAAATCATGATGTCTCTCAAAATACTGTTCTCTCCTTTTCTTAAACATTAGACTTGTATAGAAGGTATTCTACATTTTCTTTCTTGTCACCAGTTTCTTTTCTGCTGAGACCACTTCCTCAAGGATCTCTAATATCTGATTGACCAGTTGCCATAACCAGCAGATTTTCCAGTTATTTTTCTTCTCTGATTAGATAGCATTTTATACGGAGCTCTTCCCTAGAATGTCCTTTCATGATTCTTATCATGTTTCTATTTCTACTTTTATTCCTCCTTTTCCTGCTTTAATACTTAGATGATCTTCAATATCTTATATGTGTTTACCAACATACTGGTAAACATACATGTAAAAACCTACTTTGTATCCTCTTATTCTATCAATAGTTTTTCAGATATATCTTTTGACTAGTTACTGTGTTAGAAATTGTACATACAAAAGGCAAATAGGACTCAGTCTTCAGTTTCAAAAAACTAACTGGGGAAGGCAAGTAAATCAGAAACTGTATATAACAATGCTTACATCAAGTAGTCTTATAAAATTCTAGTTAAATGTATTTGGATACTTCCTATATTAGTTAACATTTGTATATCTTTAATGTAAATGAATTTTGTTCAGCAGTGTGTTCTAAAATCACCCATCTATGTTTTAATTTAATTCCACATTGTCATTAAAGCATTCAGACCTTTAATTCCTAAAGCATTCCTAATTCCTATTTTTCTCACAGTATATGAGCACTAGTTGATAACACCAAATTACAGTTAATATTTTTATGAATATGAAATATTATATAAAATATAAAATTATATTTAAGTATAAGCTCATATTTGAAATTTTCGATTGTTTTTAAAGGAATGGAAGATTCATTATTTTTGCACATGGTTTTCTACTATTGCTATTCATAATACATCCTAATTTAGTTTTATTAATTAATAGGAGAAAGTACTTGATTGTTTTTATAATTAACTCTCTTATAATGCTATTAGCTTCAAGAATGTAAAACCTAACTTGCCTCAGTCTGATTTACGTAAGGTAATATATCCTTTTGTACAATAAAAGGTCCACAGATCAGATGGGCCCTAAGGAGGGTCCAGTCTTGAGGTTAATAGTATTGTTCAAGGCCCAAGATCTTTCCACTTCTTTGCTCTGCTCACACTGTTCCCAAATGTTTTCCTGCTTCTCTTTCACTGTTAATGGAGTAAGGGGAACACATACCCACTTCCTCAGCCCACAACATAAACTGTAAGCCCTCTTCCCACAAATACATGCCCCCCCAGTCTAATTATGCCAAGTGTTTGTTATGGACTTCTCCTTTACTATAGATATTGTCAGGAGAATGCCATGAGCTGATTGGCTTTATGTGAATCAAAATTATCCCAGGTGTTATGGTTTAAATGTGGTGTCCCCCAAAAGCTCATGTGAGATAGTGCAAGAAGATTTGGAGGAGAAATGATTGGGATGTGATCTTTTTTTCATGAGTCCCTGAGGAAGAAGTGAATACTGAACAGTATTGGACCATATAAGGAAAAAAGAGAGATTGGCTTATATAAACAAAATATGATATATGTGTCCAGTAGAATATTATTTGACAATAAAAAGAAGCAAAGTACTGATGCAGTTTAAAACATGGATGAACTACAAAAATAGTATGGTACGTTTAAAAAGCCAGTCACAGAAGACCATATGTTATATCATTCCATTTAACAAAGTGTTTAGAATAGCCATGTCCATACTTCTAATGAATATAAGTACTCTCTTGGAGGTGATAAAAATGTTCTAAAATTAGATTATGTTCATAGTTGTACAACTTTGTAAATATGTTAAAACCATTGAACTGTATACTTTAAATGAGTGAACTTTGTTTTATAAATTATATATCAAAAAAGTTGTTAGACTAATAGGTGCTGATATGTAAACAGTACTGTTACTTGAGTTATGATTTTCATAGTACTAGGATAATTTTTCTACTAGGTCCATGGGACAGTAGGAGAATCCTGGTGGATTTGGGTGGAAGATCCTCAAATGATCATATTTATCATTCAGAGTATTTTCTAGCTCTTAAAAAACAGGTGAATATAACCTTATTATTTAGCTATCATAAAAAATATATATAAACAATTTTTGTTTTTTACTATCTCTCTGATTTCAGAGTGCCGTGAAAGTTTTGTTATGTTCTGTTTTCCTGTTTTGTTTCAAAGGAACACAGAGATTCAGTGTGACAATATTGATTATTCAGTCTGATCCTAGTTCAAGAAATTTATTTATAATCTTTACCATGGTTTAAGGCATGGCTTCTAGAGGCATGGAATATATAAAATAAGGGGGGTAAAAATAATTTTATGCAAAATAATAAATTGCTTAGTGAAAAGATCATTCCTTGTAAAATTATCTGTAAAGACTCAATTGTTACTACATCTTTAACTCATGTTTTATTTGTAATTTCTCTTTTTATCAAAGAGAAAGCAAGCTTCCGATTGAAAATCTTGACTAGATAGCAATAGTATTTTATAGCAATATTTTGTTTTCATGCATTTATCTTCTTGATAACCATGTAACCTATATATTTTAAGAGATTTCAGATATTCCACTTAAGATACTGATCAGATTTAAAGAAAAATATTAAGTAAATAATAATATGGTACTTGAAATTATAGAAATCATGAAATAATTGCATGAATCATGTTTGGGAAATTCTGATAATGAATCAAACTGGTAACATGTCATAATGATAACATATATATAAATAATATAAAGTTAATATAAATTTTTATCTTCTGTTATGTCAAATAATCCTCAGAAGGAAATCACCTACAAGTTACTGTAGTACCTGAATATCTGAGCTATTTAGAAATACAACATAGTTTATTTTTATTACATCTGGTATAGATACTATTAAGAATTGACTACTAAGAACTTTTTTTATTTTAGACTTTATTTTACATTAGGTCATTAGTAAAGAAGCTCAACTACTGGTATTTGCAATCCCTATTTTTGAAACTTTGCCTTCCCAATACTATATCCGAGCAGTTTCTGATAGATGGTTAGGAGCAGAGGCTGTTTGTATTATCAACTTCCAACATCTGATTCTACCAGACAGGCATCAGCCCCATACAGGTAACAAATTGAACATTAATGTGTTGATGTGAATTATTGACTTCCCAAAATTGTTATTTTAATTAATGTTGAGAAGTATAAAGTTGTTTTATTCTGAATCAAAGTCCAACTTACTTGACAAAATTGTTTCTAAACTGTATGTTCAAAATTTTCAAAATCAAATATGTATATGTAGATAGTCAAATTGTGGACCTTTAATTTTTGTTTATTTGAGTTCCAAAAGCATTAAAGTAGGCTTAGTCAATTCTGATAATCATAGTAATGAGGAGAGTTACTATTTCTGTGTTACTGGACTTTCATCTGTACATATAATCATTATTTCTCCATATAGCCTTCCTTTTTTATTGCAATTGTCATTTATCATTTAATCTGTATTCTCTGTGAAAGTTTTGAGATATCTCTTTTTTCTTACATTTAGTCCAATTCACATGAACTTAATTCTAGTACAGGTTATCTTTTATCCAAAATGTTTAAAACCCGAAGTGTTTCAAATTTCACATTTTTTTTAGATTTTGGAATGTTTGTATATATATATAACAAATTATTAAAAGGGATATATAGTAAGAGTATTCAGCAGCATTTTTTATTGTTGTAATGTATAAACTCTAGGTTTTCATAAAATGAACAAATGCCTTTCTATTTTGATTTATTAAAAAAGCAAAATTTCATGAATAAATATTTGCAGTGATACTTTCAAGTACCCCTGAAATCTATTTCAAAAACATCTTGAAACTAGTATACTAATTTCATTTTTTGAGAATTCATAATTGATGAGTATTGATTTTCAGAGGTCCTTAATTTACTTTACAGACATAAATTAGGAGTCAAATTTTCTTTCCCATGTATATTTCAGACAAACTGCTTGCCTTTTCAGAATAAAAATGTTATTCTACTTTAAATAGCATGCTATTTGACAGTCCTTTCAGAAGTGAAAGGAGACCTAAATATGACTTTATAATCTTTCATTTTGTCAAATGTACACATTATTCATATTATTCATTGAGATATTTTTTATACTACATTTCAATTTCTCTTTGATATCTTGGCATAGCAAAACCAAAAAATTTTATCAAAATAGAATGATATTGAGACTGTATAATCTAGTAATCTACTTATTGCAGAGGGTCTTTCTGGTCTTATTTCATCAAATGTGTTTATGTGATATCTAGAATCTCATAAGCTCAAAATATGTGGAAGTGATGATGTTTTAACTTAAAATATATGCTTCCTATATCATTGCTAGGTTTCTTTCTTTCATTAAAGTACTTAATTCCACATACATTAGCATTATATGTTAATGCCAATTTAATAATTTTTTTCTTAAGCAACCAAATACATATCAACCTATTTATATAATTAGCTGATGTATTATAAACATACCATCTAGGTAAAATCACTGTAATAGATCATCTTAATTTACCATTGTCAATAACTGTGCATTTGACATTGTACAATGTTTAATTTTTAGTCTTTTATTTAAAAAATATGTTTGATTAACATTGCATGCCTTATCATGCAATGTCTTCCTCCTTCCTGGATTTCCAGAGCTACGGAAAATTTAAACAATCATAATCAGACATAGAGAGTATGAAGTTAGCTCTCAGCTATCCTTGTAATGGAATAGAGCAATGGGTAGGGAAAAGATAACTTCTTAAAGTCATCTTTTTATTTTGGGTTTTTTTTTTCTTTAGGGACAAGGTACCCAGGATTAAACCCAAAGGGCACTTAACCACTGAAGCACATCCCCAGTCTTTTTATTATTATTATTATTTTGAGAGATAGGATATCACTAAATTGCTGAAGCTGTCTTTCAACTTGGGATCTTTCTGTCTCAGCCTCTGAGCTGCTGGAATTAGAGGCCTGTGCCACCATGCCCAACTAAGTTAATTTTTTATTTTAAGTATATTTTTTAGAAGAAAATTTACCATATTTTTCATTTTGCAACCATACTATAAAGGTCAGATCAAGGTATCCTCTTAACTGATTTTTTTATATCTTCTTTTTTAAACTTTGTGATAATTATCTAATTTCTTCAGCACCCAGTCCATATAATGAGAAGCAACCAAATCTAGTGTCTTTCAATACATAAATTTACTTTACAGACATAAATTTCCCCAATGATTAGTGAAAGTAAGAAGACCTATACCCTTTAAGGAGAGTTTTTTGTTTTGTTTTGTTTTGTTTTACTCAGTCATGCTGTGTTCTGAAACTACTATACTTGTTCCTTCCTGAATAAGGCTAAATTCATTTTTGTTTCCATTGGCCATACTAAAAGACCCCTCAGCTACTCAGGATTGGTCAGTGTGTAGCAGATCAAATCTGTTGTTAGTGACCCTTCCAATACTGCTGTTTACAAATGGTTTTCACGGATTTATTTTTGTACCATAACATACATACTTTCATGTACTTTTATTCAAGTTATTTCCCTTTTTGGAAGAGAAATATATAGTTGGTTTATAGGGGATTCTTCAATAAAAGTGTTCTATTTATCAGTTATGTTAAATGTAGTGACTGAATAAGATGTGTCACTGGTGTATAAGAACTTATATTAAATATGTTCTTCTCTAGAGATAATTAGGAAATGTTATTCTTTAAAATACAGTATTCGGTATTGTGCATGTTTTTTCAGTTTTTTTTTTTCAGAAGTACCTGTTGGATCTTTTCAGAATTACTGGATCTTCAGCCTTTGCCAATTATGGCTTTGGGATGTAAAACATATGAAGCCCTGTACAACTTCAGCCACTTTAACCCTGTGCAGACACAAATATTTCATACACTGTATCACACAGACTGTAGTGTCCTAGTTGGAGCACCCACTGGATCAAGAAAGACTGTTGCAGCTGAATTAGCTATTTTCAGAGTCTTCAACAAGTATCCTTCCTCAAAGGTATGTTGAACATATTGTGTGCTTATTATATTCAATTAGAAAAGATAGTTAATGTCTCTAAACTAGCCAGGTCCAAATATCCTGACATACTCTGGTGAATAGCTTTGTTATACTCTCAGTGAATTTTCCAGGGGGCTAGATCAGTATTAGAATAATTTGTTGCAAAAAACTTGATATCAACTTTGGAGTCTTCTAGGTGAATTTCTCATGTATATAGTGCTCACACATCCTCATATCTATAATTCATGGGTACTTCTTTTATGAGATAATTAATTCTTAGCTATACTTGTTAGGTATATAATGATTCATAATCAGTCTTTGGATATGAATGAAATGCTAATACTTTAAAACACTTCAACTATACACAGGAAATATAGACATAATTTATGCTACATTCCTCCAAATATTGATATTATCAATTAATGTCAAATAACACCGGAATCAAATAAGTATTGATTTTTAATTTTTTTAAACCATAATATTTAGTAAATTTTCCCCAATACTATTTTATTTTTAATAAAAATGATTTCTATTTGAGGTGTTCAATATGATACTTAAATATACATATAAATTATAAAATAATTGCTAGAATCAAGATAGCTAGATATCCATCACTTCAGATAATCACATATTTTTGCAGTGGGAACATTTAATATCTAGTTAGCAAATTTCAAGTCTATTAATACGATATTATTAAATACAGTCACCCTTCTGTACCTTAGATGTCTAGAACTTGTTCTACATAAATGAAACTTTATATCCTTTAAGCAATATCTCCTCATATCCCCCACTTTTACCCCCTCTTAACCATTATTTTAATCTGCTTCTATGAATTTTACTTTTTATTATTGCACCTGTTAGTGAAATTATTCAGTGTTTTGTTGTTTTCAGCTTATTTCTCTTAACACAATGTATAGTATTGCAAATGGCAAGATTTTCTTCTTTTGTAAAGCTGAGAGATCTCCCATTGTGTTTCAGTTTCTTTTTTCATCCATCTTGGGTCACTTAGACTGTTTCTTTATCTTGGCTTTTCTAACCAATGATGTAATAAACATAGAGTGTACATGTCTTTGGGATATTTATCTCATTTCTTTTGGATATGTGTTCAAAAGTAGAATTCCTATGATGATGATGATGTTTTCCATGTGTAATTTCTTAAGGATGTCCATGTGCATTTTCCATAATGGCTTCCCCAACTACATTTCTACCAGCAGTGTGTAGCAGTTTCCTTTTCTCCACATCCTTGCCAATACTTTCATTGTTTTAATAATATTCGTTCTAACAGATGTGAGGTGTTGACTCATTGTGATTTTTTAAAAAGTATTTATTTTTTAGTTGTTGTTGGATACAATACCTTTATTTTATTTATTTATTTTTATGTGGTGCTGAGGATCGAACTCAGGGCCTCTCACATGCTTGACGTGTGCTCTACCACTGAGCCACAACCCCAGCCCTCACTGGGATTTTGATCTGCATTTCTGCAATGATTGGTGAAAGTAAGCACCTTTTCTTGTCTCTTAGCCATTCTGTATTTCAACAGAATGATATCTATTGGCCTCATTTGTCCCTCCACCTTTTTTTAAATATAATTTTTAGCCTTTTTGTTCTTGGGCTATATAAGTTCCTTATAGGTTTTGGATATTAACACCTTACTAACATCTGCAAGTATTTTCTCCTATTACATATGTTATTTTTTAAAATTCATTGATGGCTTCCTTTTCTGTGCAGAAGGTTTGTAGCTTTGGTGCACCCCTATTTGTTTATTTGCACCATTTTTTCCTGTGTCCTTGGGAACATATTCAAAAACTCATTGCTAAGACCAGTGTCAAGATCTTTTCCCCTGTTTTCTTCTAGGAGTTTTATGGTTTCAGATCTTACATCTAAGTTTTTAGTAAATTTCGAGATGATTTTTGCATATGGTGTAAGACAAGGTTCCAGTTTCATTCTGTTAAATGTAGATGTTCAGTTTTCTCAACACCATTTATTGAAGCCTATCCTTTTCCTTCTTGGTATTCTTGTCAGATTAGTGACAGGATGTGTGTTTATTTCTAGACTCTATTCTGTTCTGTTATTCTATGTGTATATGTTGGTGCCAGCACCATACTATCTTAATTATTGAAGCTTTGTACTATAATTTGTAGTCAAGAAGTAGAATGCCTCTAACTTTATTCTTTCTCAAGATTTCTTTGGTTTTTTGGTTCTTCATGGTTCCTTAATAATTTAGATTTTTTCTATCTTTAAGAAAAATGCTATTGGCATTTGTTAGGGATTACATTGAATCTGAAGATTGTTCTGAGTAGTTAGTTTCTTACTTTTTTCAGTTAAACATTTAATTTTATTTTATATGCTTATAAAACAGCATAATGTGTCTCAGATTGAAATAAAGTCTACTTTACTGGAAAGTGGAAGCTGGAAAAGGAGACTGTGATCCAGAATAGGTAGACACTTTTTCATTCTTTATGATGGCAAGTTTCACAACTTCACTGGACCTTTATTCCTTGATGAAATAGATGAACTATGATTGCACACGTTTATTCTGGTTCTCATTGTTGAGGAATATTTTCTGTTGTTGTCAGTACTCCTTGAATAAATGTAGGAACAGGGCAAACTTAATTTAACTAAATAAAACTCCAAAGAAAACATAATGATTTCATTACATGAAATCAATTAGGGGCTTCCAAATTTTTCCACAGTTCGTCAAAGAAAGAAAATCAGGTTTTTGTTTTACCCCCACTACCAATTTATTGTGTGACACAAGGGATATCACAACTTCTCTGGAACTTTTTCCTAAAAAAATTGTATTAAATCATTTCTAAAGTCCCCATCATTTCTGAAATTCTAGAATGCTTTGATTTCAGCTATAACCTTATGAAAAAGAATGGGTTTTTTCTTTTTTATCATTATTATTTTTTACATGACAGTAGAGTATATTTTGAAATATTATACATACATAGAATAAGTGTAACTTGTTACAATTAGGATACTGTTATTGTGGTTGTACATGATGTAGTGTTACACTGGTCATTTATTTATATATGAAGATAGGAATGATATTCCATATTCATTCTACTGTCTTTCCTATTGCAGTCACCCCCTCCCTTTGCTTCATTTACCTTTGTCTAGTCCAGTGAATTTTGAACCTCCCCCCCCTTTGTTGTGACTTATCATCCACGTATCAGAAAGAACATTCTGCCTTTGGATTTTTGTGACTGACTTATTTAATTTAGCGTGATATACTTTAGTTCCATTTACTTACAAGAAAATGCCATAATTTCATTCTTCTTTATGACTAAGTAATATTCCATTGTGTATATATACCACAATTTTTTCATCCATTCATCTCTTCAAGGGCACCTAGGTTGGTATTATAGCTATTTTGAATTGAGCTGCTATAAACATTGAAGTAGCTGTGTCGCTGTAGTATGCTGATTTTAAGTCCTTTGGATATGAAGAAAGGAGTGGAATAACAGGGTCAAATGGTAGTTCCATTCCAAGTTTTCTTTTTCTTAATTATTTCTTACATACATGACAATAGTGGAGTGCAATACATTCATAATTTTTTGTATTATGATTCTTAATACACCTTTATACCACACTTTATCAAATCTCTGTATTTATAGTGTTGACTCTAGCTCAACAGTTCCTTTCACACAGAATGTACAACCAGTCCAAGTTTTCTAAGGAATCTCCAGACTGCTTTCTGAGTGTTTGCACTAATTTGCACTCCCACCAACAATGTATAAATGAACCTCTGCCATTCTGACTGGGGTGAGATGGAATTTCAGTGTAGCTTAGATTTGTGTTTCTCTAATTGCTAGAGATGTTGAACATTTTTTCATATATTTTTTGACCATTCATATTTTTTCTTCTGAGTAGTGCCTGTTTAGTTCCTTAACCCATTTGCCAATTGGGTTATTTGTTTTTGTTGTTGTTGTTGTTATTTACTTATTTATTTGGTTAAGTTTGTTGATTTCTGTATATATCCAGGAGATCAATGCTCTGTCTGAGATGCTGGTGGCAAAGATTTTCTTCCATATTGTAGGCTCTCTGTTCACATTCTTGATTGTTTCCTTTGCTGTGAAGAAATTTTTTATTGATTTTTTATTGATTCTTTATTTCATTTCTTGTGCTTTAGGAATCTTATTGAGGAAGTCCTAAGCCAACATGGTGGAGCATTGTAATGCATTCTGCTGTCATATATTAAAAAAAATCAAAAGGAAAAGTTAATACTCTAGTTTGAGACATTTTTTAAACAAGTGCTATTTATTGAATAATGTATTTTATAAAATTGGAACAGCTAAAATATATGACTTATCTGCCAGACAGACTACTATAAAGATAAGGAGATAGAGTCAATCCTTCTAGGCTCAGTTATATAAAGGTACATACTACCAGGATCCCTCAGCTTGTTTACCTAGACCACCCGCATCCTTACCTCCTATTAGTTAACACACTTCTGAAGAGTAAAGTGAACTTGCCCACTGAATTGAGAAGGCTCCCACCTTCCAGTGTGACCTAAGTTGTAGGATCGTATTTTGACCTTTTCTCCTGGCTTTCCTATAACTGCACACCTCTTTTGATGGACCTGTACTTTCCATCCCATGCATCTCCATTGCCCATCTACTACTGCCCAGTGTAGAAATCAACAACAAAAAGATCAAAGAAAATTCCTGTTAGAAAGAATGGGTTGATTTAAGATGTCTTCATCTTATCATAGAGGAACTTTAGAATAGGCATTTGTCCATTAGTATTCACTCTGTAGCATAGTATATTAGGTAATAATATAGTAAGTAGAACATTTCATTTTACCCTCATAGATCACCTAAAAGGAAATATGATACCTTTTTTGTGGGGGGTATTGTTGTTGGAGAACTCAGGTTTATGATTCCGGCATACCCAGATGAGCTAGTGCTCTGAAATTCTGGGCCCTGAGTTGAGGTTACATGGAACTTTTGTAGGAAATTTGATATCATTTCTTTTAACCATTACAACATTAGTGAGTTTGAATTACTGAACTGTGTGGCCAAGAATCTTGCACAGGAATTCTTCAATAAGTAGTACACAGATGCAGAATGAATGCAGTGAAATACCTCCAAGCGACATCACAAGTGACCTTCACCACAGGCAGCAGTTTCTCAAAAACTGTAAGCTTACATTTCTAAGAGCTATATTGAAAAACAAACAAACAAACAAAAACTAGCACTTAAACTACACTCTTACAGGGACGAGTAATTAAGTAACACTCTTACAAAGACCAAAACTGTAAAGTAATGTAATGTAATGTAAACCAATGTTTCTTCTTCATTTCCCCCTCTGATGCCTGTCTGTATCATATAAGGCATCAACCTTTATAAAGCTGGATATTTAAGGTCTTCCTGTTCAGAAGTCAGGACCATCTTTAGTTTTGTTGCTTTTAGGCATGATGTTACAAACTGGACCAGGCAGTTTAACATGTAAGGTGTGAATATAAGGCCTAGGAGTGTCATAGCAAGGGGTCTTGCCAGAGGCAAGAGCCAGGCTTCCCAGGGGCCAGGTTCACCTCTTGAATTTTTCAAGTTTCCATTGTCATGGCAACTCCAGTTCACCTTGACCCATGCTGACCCATTCCAATTGGATTACAGATTTTATGGTTAGAAGGAACATTTTTTTTTTATCTCCCAAAGTTTCAGGATCTGGTCTCTGGCAGTTAACAGAGAGTTTGCTAAAGAATGTGACATTCTGTCCACTTAGGCCAGGCAGGGCTGCAAGTATCTTGCTTCTTGGAAAAGAAAGCATGTGGAGGTGAAATATGATATCCTTCTATTAGTGAGAAGCTTAGGTTCAGTAGGGTAAAGTGATCTTCCTGAGTTATAAATGGGATAGAATTAGGATACAAATCTGTGTGTGTGTGACATCAAAACATAGGTTTTATCTTCTGTTTTGTACAGCAACGTAGGCAGAATTTATTATAATTCTTATAATTTTTAACCTATATTCTTTTGTTTGTTAGTTTGTTACTGTGGATTGAACCCAGGGGTGCTTAACCACTGAGCCATATCCCCAGCCCTTTTTATTTTTTAAGACAGGGTCTTGCCAAGATGCTTAGGACCTTAATTATGTTACTGAGGCTGGCTTTGAACTTAAAATCCTCCTGCCCCAGCCTCCTGAGCCACTGGGATTATAAGCATGTATCATGGGCTTTCCAGTGTTCTTTAGTAGAACAGGTATTTTTTGAGTGTTCTTTGCTAGGGCTGAAGTTATAGAAAATAATTCCAGATTCTTGCTGTCAAAGAACCTATAGTTCAAAGGACAAATGTGTAAACAAAAAGTCATGCTATAATAATGATGGCATTCCTCAAAAGCAGCAAAGGCATAGAGAAAGGACTAAATCCATCTGAAAGAATCAGTGAAGGGCTGGGAATGTGGCTCAAGCGGTAGCGCGCTCGCCTGACATGCATGCAGCCCGGGTTCGATCCTCAGCACCACATACAAACAAAGATGTTGGGTCCGCCGAAAACTAAAATAAATAAATAAATATTAAAAATTCTCTCTCTCTCTCTCTCTCTCTCTCTCTGCCTCTCTCTAAAAAAAAAGGAATCAGTGATGTTGATGTTTCATAATATCAGTAGTGTTTAAGCTAGACCCAAAGAATGAATAGGAATTTCTCAGGTGAACAAAAGGAATATAGCAAGTGTAAATGTGAAAAAAATACCAGTAATTTTCTAGTGCTCTATGTGAGGGGATGGCCAGAGAGAAAAGTAAGGACCAGATAAATCAAGGACCAAATAGATAGTGGGGTGTTGACCATCTGTAATGCAGAGAGACATGTTAGTTTTGTTCTCCTTACCAAATAATGGCATTGAAGAAATTTAAGCAGAGGAATGACATGACAAGTTTTACCCCTTTAAAAATTCAATTTGAAAAAAATATAAAGTACAAATTAAAGAAAAATTATGAGATTGGGAATAAAGGAAATTTATGTAACGCTCCAGCAGAGACAAGGAGCGTCATTATCAAGTAGTGGGGAGGAGACAACAGGAGCACCAAGGAGGGGTGAGCAGAGAGAAAAGGGGAATAGCATTCAGTTCACCACACAAGCCTCAAAATCTTTTATCATCCTGGATTCTTGATCTACCCACCTGCCTTTTCTGTAAACTAATAAAATATAATAGTTTTTCAGTTCATGATATGGCCTTTCAGTTACTTCACATGATAAGCACTTATTTTGCTTTTTTTTTTTTTACATTTTCACATCTGGATCATAAAATGAAAAATTCTGGGGAAGTCTCATATATTTTATGCAGTCTTTCAACTTTATCGTCAAAACTTCAAAGTTAAAAACATATGGTTCATTCATCCAGCTCTCCTAGTTTAAACTAATAAGATTTCACTGTTTAGTTTTGCCTTAAGCAAATGCAGCATTTTGTTTGTTCATAAAACATTGGATTAAATGTATAGACTGATATGAATAGCTCTCCATCATTCCACATGTACCACTGGCAATTGCCCCTTTGCCTAGGATGTGGTGTATTATTGTCATTGAGAACAAGACTCTATTCTTAACTTGCTCTTTGGGGAAAATGAGTGTTTCACAAGAAAACCTTCTCTCTCCTTACCATCATAAATAGTTTTCAAACTTAAAAGACTCTGTGAAGGGCCTGGGGTTGTAGCTTAGTGGTGGAGCACTTACCTAGCATGCATAAGGCACTGGGTTCAATTCTCATCCCTGTGTATAAATAAATAAATAAATAAAATAAATGTCCATCAACAACTAAAAAGAATTGTTTTAAAAAAGAAGAAATGCAACTACTAGTATTCTTGATATAGTGAATTATTAAGTATTTGTTTTAAAAGTACAATGAGTTTTTACTCTTAAAATTAGCTTAGGGTTTGACTTTTTGTAGGATGTTACAGGAAATTCATTTGCTCTCCCCATCCAATGTAGTTTATTCTGTTTTTATTTGGATGAATAGTAATTTAGTGATAAAATGATTGATTTTTTGTTTTTGTTTGTTTGTTTAAAGCTAATGTAAGATTTCCAATGGGAGAGGGTGAATGCCTTGATGTTCTTGTAACATGTGCTCTGTGCCTATTCAGGCAATGCTGGATGTGGCTGCAAACCAAGGTTGGCGGGTGAATGCCTTGATATTCTTGTAACATGTGCTCTGTGCCTATTCAGGCAATGCTGGATGTGGCTGCAAACCAAGGTTGGCTGGTGACTGCCCTGAATACCACCAACCTCGTTCAGATGTTGATCCAGGGCCAGTGGTTTATTGAAGTGTATTTAAGTGGTTTATTTAAGTGTATTTAAGTTTTTTTTTTCTATATCAAAATATAGATGATTGAGGGTCATACCACACAGTATAGGGACTGTCATATCCTGGAAGTAAGATAGGAAAGGCACAGTGAAAATTTAAGTCAACGCCAAAAAGTCTGCATCTTTTCTTGCATGGAAGAACCATTCCATTCATATGTAAAATGGTGAGTGAGATCCATTCAATAAATAGTATTCTCATGCAGCAAAACAAGTCAAAGTGTTCAAGGAAATGGTTTTACTGAAGCCAACTGGAGTAGGTTTCAGTAATGACTTTTCTTAATATCACTAGGTAATGGAGAATAGTTTGGATTATTTTCAACAAAGAAACATCAGAGTTAAATTATGCTATAGATCATGTGGATTTTACAGACATGTGTGGAATAGTTTTTCCAAAAGCTGCATAATACATATTCCTTTCATCAGCCCCCAAACTAGAACTTCTCCAAAAATATGTTACATTTTTAGACCATAAAGCAAATCTTAACTCATAAAAAATTAAAATAATTTTGTGCATCTTTCCAGACCACAACAGGATAAAACTTGAAGTCAAAATCAGAAGAAACTCTAGAAAATGTACATGCACATGGAGATTGAATAATATACTACTGAATGAGCATTGAGTCACTGAAGAAATCATGAAAGAAAGGAAAATATTCCTAAAATCAAGTGAAATGAAAACAACCTAACAGAATCTGTGGATACACTGAAAACAGCTGTAAGATGGAAGTGTATAGCTGTAGCTGCCTACACTATAAAAACAGATAACCAAACCAAATAACCAAATAATGCATCTCAAAGTCTTAGTAAAGCAAGCCCAAGCAAAACCCTAAATTAGTAAAAGATCAGAGAAATAAATGAAATAGAGATTCAAAGAGCAATGAATATGATCAATGAAACAAATAATTGATTTTTGAAGGAATATATAAAATCAATAAACCTTTAGCTTAATTAACCAAAAGAAAGAGAAGAATTTAAATAAAATTAGGGGCTCAAAGGAACTATTACAATGGATACTACTGAAACATACAAAGGGTCATTGTGAACATCTAGAGCATTCGGGTCCCTGGGTAAGGGTCTGATGAAATAACCAGGACACAGGGGATGCAGAGCAAAGGCAGCAGTTGCAACTGCATGCTGAGGTTTATTTGCAAGTTCCTTTTATATTCTTTTTCTAACAAAGCAAGCGATTCTTCAGTAACACTTCACCCACATTGCCTAAAAATCATGCCTCAGTGGGTACACAGAGCTAAATTCAGATTGTTCCTGTTCATTTGATAAGTACCCTCCCAAAGTTCTTTGTAGACATTATCTAATCCCCTGAGGATGTATTTGCTTCTTTAGAATGTACTGTTCCCAGGTCAAGTATGCAGGAAGCTTTTTCCTCATGGCCAAACCATGCAGAACTTGTGACTTGCGATAAGGGGAAGAGAACTTTTCCTCCTCCTAGCTGAGGTTTGCCTCAGCTGACCTAAATCACAGCCACAGCTCTTGCAAAATGTCAGGCCCGAGGGAACTAAACTCTGTAAACCCCAATAGGCCATTAGGGAATATTTTGAAAAATTGCATGCCAATATGTTGGATTAGATGGATTTGAAAATTTTCACCAAGTTAAATAGAATTAAGGGGGAAAAGAGATGGTGAAGCATCTTATATGTAAATTTGGTCTTCCAAAATCTTTATAGGCTGGGCAAAGTGCCTGTAATTCTAGCCACTCAGGTGGCTGAGACGGGAGGATCTCAAGTTTAAAGCTTGCCTCAGGTAAAAAAAAAAAATTATCAAGATGTTGAGCATCTCAGTGAGACCATGTCTCGAAAGAAAATACAAAATAGGGCTGGGGATGTGTGGCTCAGTGATCATTGAATAACCCTGAGTTCAATCCTCATTATAGAAAAAACAAAAAACAAAAACAAAAATACCCATTATTTAAGAAAATAAAAAATAAAGAAAGAAAGAAGTCATCAAATGCTAATATTGGCACAGTGGGTTTTAATTTTTTTGTGTTTGTTTATCTCTTAGTGTATAAACTTAAAGACCCATTAAAAAATACAGCCCCACAAAATAAAGAAAAAAAATGAGAATGCAGCACAAATGAAATTTAGACAGAAATGTATAGTACTAAAAACGTATATTAGAAATAGAAAATAAAAATCTCAACTTCCAATTGTTTCATGTCAAAAGAAAAGAAATTGGAAAAGGTGTACAACAACAACAAAAAAGATTGGAGAAATAATTGCCTTATGAGTAGGCAATCAAAATTATATAAAATCATTATTTTATTATAGAGTTAATAAACCATTTAAACAACCACTAATAAAATAGGCAAAATCTAGCAACATTAATAAAAAAGAACATTGAAGATTCTTATAAACAATATTATTAATGAAAAAGTGATATAATTACAGATGTAGATGAGATTAATAATAAAATAAGATACTGATGAATAATTTCATGTCAAATTTGCAAACATTTGAAATGGACAAATCATTAAAAATGCATGTATCAGAACTAACTCCAGAAGAATTAATATAGGAAATGAAAGTGATAAGCAATTACTCCTGAAAATAGGTACAAAGATCCTAAGTAAACCAAAATCAGTAATAAAAGCCATACATTAAAATCATCTTGGGTTTGTCTCAGAAATGCATATTTATTTAACATTAGAAAATCAATTATTAACGTAAAATCATTAATGAATAAATGGAGATAAATGATAGGATCATTAACATCAGTTAAGAAAATACATTTGATAAGATTCAATAAGATAGAAACTTAGCAAATGAAGAATAAAGGGAATTTCCTAAAATTGATTCAGAATATCTATAAAAGCTTAAACCAAATATTATATATGCTTAATGAATGAATACTAAAATCATTGTCTAAAAGATCAAGGGAATAAAAACTAGGTTTTTGCTATACAAAGCCATTATTTTTCATGAGAATGTAGATTTTCCTTGAGTGTATTCAAATCAGGAAAAGTTGAGAATCATATGGGAGTGGTTAGCTCCAGTGTTTAAGGACCAGTAACTCTATGATATAGTGATGATGATGATTAAATCCACTATAATGATGAGAGCTTTATTCTGTAAAGTTTTGAATACTTAGTTTATGGTATCTCAATGCATTCTTCAGAAATGTTTTGTGTATTTGCCAAGTAAAAAATTTAGAAATTACTTCCCAGTAATCAGAATGCTAGGTCTTTATAAATCAGTAAATTCTCTCATTGTGTTTGCTCTTCCTTTTTTATGACCTATTCTGAATAGCTTATATCTAAAATAGTTTTGTTTTCTTTCATCCATTAAAGAAAAACATAGGGTTACATTTTATTTAGCCTAGATATGAAAAAGCAGAAGACAAACAGAATATCTTAAAAATAATTTCAGTGAAGACTGGAGACTGATTGTTTTCTAATATATCAGAGGTTAAAAATATAATTAATTGGTTAAATTATATCATACTCAGTTGTTAAAAGTTTTAAGGAAACATGTTTACAAAATATTACAGCATGGGCTGGGGTTGTAGCTCAGTGGTAGAGCACTTGCTTAGCGCCTGTGGGTTCAATCCTCAGCACCATGTAAAAATACACAAATAAAGGTATTGTGTCCAGCTACAACTAAAAAAAAAGATATATATATAAATTACAGCAAATTCTATGCAAGGAAAACTATTGAGTTTTTCTTTTTTGTAAATATTAATATGGCTTTGATTTTTCTTTCTGGAAAGATAATAAGAAAATTCTGTTAAGAGGAACAGTTGTGTACAAGTTTCACTTTTCTTCACTCACTTTACTTTACCAATCCATCCTTGTGCATATAATTCCATCTTATCTTGTGACCACCATTCCAGTATGCCTCTGATTGATTGATGTCACCTAGAATATTGAACTATTTCCAATAGATTATCCTAAACTTTGATTTCTTGAAGCAGTTCCTGTGATCCTTGTTTTCTTCTAGACTGTGGAATTATTATTTTTTCTTTTAAATAGACCTTACTTGTTAGAACAATTTCTAGGTCATATCAAAATTGAACACAAAGTAGGGAGCCTTACCAACCTCCCAACCCCAGAATTCCATTATTACGTCCTGCACCAGAGTGGTAGTCTGTTAGAACTGAAGAGCCAGTTTGTCTCTTTATTATCACCTAAAGTCCATAGTTTACATTAGAATTAACTCTGGGTGTTGTACATTATGGATTTTGACAAATGTATAATGACAAGTATTCACTATGATAATATCAGATGGAATAATTTCATTGCCCTGAAAATCCTCTGTGTCCCCTACTTCTTCATCACCATCTCCTCTGGCAATCACTGATCTTTTTACTGTCTCCACAGTTTCACAATATCCAGAATGTTATATATGGTATGTTGTATGTAACCCTTCCAGATTGGCATCTTTCACTTAATCATATACATTGAAGGTTTCTTCATGTTTTTTAATGGCTTGATAACTCATTTTGTTTTATTAATGAATAATATTTGTGTATCTAAAAGTGCTACAGTTTATTCACCTACTGAAGGACATCTTGTTTGTCTGTTTTTTTCCTATTTTTGGCAATTATAAATAAAGCTGCTATAAACATATTTGTGTATGTTTTATGTAGTTACATATTTTCAACTTCTTTGGCTAAATGCTAAGAAATGCAATTGCTGAATTATATGATAAGAGTAAGTTTAATTATGCAAGAAAATACCATCCTACTTTGCAAAATGATGGTACCATTTTGCATTCCCTCTGACAGTGAATGAGAGTTCGTGTTGGCCCTCATCCTTACTAGCTTTTGAAGCTCTCAGTGTTCTAGATTTTGACTATTCTAATAGGTTGTAATGATAGCTCATTGTGCTTTAATTCACATTTCTCTAAATAATATAATTTTTTTCTTGTGCTTATTTACCATTTATTTATCTGCTGTGGTAAAGTGTCTGTTCAGGACTTTACCTATTTTTTTAAAAAAAAACATTTTTTTATTTGATTTTATTTTTTAAATACGTGACAGTGGAATGCATTACAATTCTTATTACACATATAGAACACAATTTTTTATATCTCTGTATATAAAGTATGTTCACACCAATTTATGTCTTCATACATGTACTTGATACATAACAGCATAGAATCATACATGTTAACGGGCTATCATCTAGTGTATTGACATATCTTTATATTGTACAATGCTTGAATCAGGCTACATATATCTAACTCTTCAGACAGTTATTATTTCTTTATGGTAAAACCTTTCAAATTATTTTTCTATCTTTTAAAAACACATAGTATATTTTTGTTATCTGTAGTCACCCTATTTTGCAATAGCTCATCAGAGCTTTTTGCTCCTATTTAACTGTAACTTAATACCCTTTGTTCAGCCTTTCTTCATCCCCCTCTCCCTGTTACTCTCCTAGCCTCTGGTAACCACCATTCTAACCTGAACTTCCTTATGACATTTTTAGTTTTCACATGAGTGAGATCATGTGGTACTTTTCTTTATGTTCCTGTCTTATATCACTTAACACAATGACCTCCAGTTCCATCCATGTTGTTGAAAATGACAGGATTTCATTTTTTAAATTGCTTAAAAGTATTCCATTGTATTTGAACCATATTTTCTTAATCCATTCACCAGTTGATCAACGTTTAGTCAATTCTTTGGTTTCTTTTACCAGAGTTTTGTAGTTTTCTTCAAATAGTTCTATACATATTTTGTTAGATTTTTATCTAAATATTTCCCTTTCTTGTGTTAATGTTAATGATATTGGGTTTTTAACTTAAAATTCCACTTGGTCATTAATGACACATAGGAAAATAATCGACTTTTATATGTTAATCATATTTTTCAATCATGCTATGACTTATTAGATCCAGGAGTTTGCTGTTGTTGATTCTTTAATTTTCTATATAGAATATCATGTCTGCAAGTAAACACAGTTTTATTTCTTCTTTTCAAATCTGAATACCTTTTTTTCCCTCTTACTCTACTAGCTGTTTCTTCCATTATGATATTGAAAAAGAGTGGTGAGAAGGAGTGTCCTTGGGTTTTGGCAATGGAGATGTTTTATATCTAATTGAAGAATTTTCCTATTTTGCTGACATTATTGGCTTTTTAATGTAGAGTATTTGGAATCTTACAGGTTCTTTTATGGGTTTTAAATGTTTTGTTAACCCCCTAAGTTTTATGCACACATATATTTTCTCCTTGAGAAGGTTCAAAATTGTATCATGTGTTTATATGACCTCTAATTAACATTTTAAGAGCTCTACTCATGCTGTTTTTCACTGTTAACCTGTGTTTTTAGTCAACACTTCGAATTTAGCACTTCCTTACAAATATACTAAGGTGAAATATACAGGAGAGACCATTTACTTGTGTGTATTTGGCTCTGTTCATGTCATATTAGATCTCTTTTTTTTTCCTTTTTGGTCAGGAAGAGAGATCAGACACAAATATTCTCCACTCAAAATATTTCATAGTTTTTCTAGTGACTAGCCTGTCTAATTTTGTTATTTCTTAGTGAAACTGTCAATTTGAACCTGTGTAATAAATATCCCTTCTTCTCTCTTTTTATTTCTTTTCTTTCCCTCTTTTAATTCTAGAAGATAACCGCAGGGAATAAGTGTCATACAGTAACTTATTTGGGGGATTAGATTATATGTTTGCTTTTATTAAAAACTATATTTGAATACTTATGCTATTTTATGTCAAGAACTTATTCATTTCATAAACAGTTATTATAGCTTGCTTATAAAAATGATTTATTTCTCAATTTTTAAAATGCAAATTATAATTTTACAATTTCTAACCAATATTTGTATCAAGTTTTAATCAAATATCATTTATACCTGCTAAGTTAAAACCTCACTTTTGCTAATTTTCTTGAGATAATCTGTTAACTATTTTCTGAAGTTCTAAATGATCATTGTGGGTAACTAATAGAAATTGTGTTGTTCACTATTCTACTTCCTCTACTGGTATCCTATCTATCCCTCTCCTGGAATGGTAGCTTTTAAGTGATAGGGAGCTTCAGGTTGGGCTTTGTGTAAAAGCCATCAGATCATAAGGAATATTTCCCATCTGTCTGAGCTACTGATTTCCTAAACATAGAATTGTAAAACAGAATTAGTCTTTCACTTTCAAATGTTTTATGCAGTACTACATGACAAATATATCCAAGGCCTAGATATACCTTCTAGATAGTTTTTACTAACTCTGTCTCAGTTAATTCATAGTACTTGAAATCCTCCTTTCCCTACCCTTTAACTTCTCCTTTCTCAACGTTCACTTGCTCTATATACCCACTTGTCTCTGGGCATCTGGAACTGATGATGCACTGTCATTCTACACTCACCATGACATTATTCATAATACCTTCTCTCTGCCACTTTTCCAATCCATTTTTTTTCTAACTTTGGCCTACCATTAATTCTCAAAAGTATCTCATCCAAGATGCTTGTTTAAGTGAGGCCAAGTTAAATTTTTGCTAATATTCAGTTAGAAGCTTATCTACTGCAGTGGATTGCACACTATTCGATGAAGAATATGACTTCATTTTTTTTGTATTCCCAATGCACAACACTTGTACTAAAAGTGTGTGTTGATTTAATTTTCACTGAAATTCATGCCTACCATAGTTTGACATATTGATGGAATAGAGAGGCAGGGTTGAGTAATGCCCTCTTTGACAGTCAAAGCATTTGAATTTAAATTTTCTTTGTTAAGAGACATCAGAGATATTGCCTAGTATCTCTGCTTATATTTCCCTATCACTTACACAAACCTATTCTTTCATAACTCATGCCATGGAAATAAAATGAGAAACTGTTACAATGATTTGATTCATATGCATTATCTTGGATTCATATGTGAAGGAAAGTTGAGAAGTTCTTCCTCATAAGTCTAATAAACAGACATCTTTAAGCCAAGCATTATGAAAATGCTTTGAAAATTTCAAAACCATATAGAATTGCAAGAGATTTCTGGTGTTATCAGTGCATTTTATTGTTGCTTTTCTATTCTTTCTGAGGTTCAGTTTCTGAGATATTAACCTTTCTATTAGGTTTTATTATGTTTATTTTTTATGCTTTTGCAAAATTCTTTTTGCATTCTGCGATTATTAATTTTATGTCTCAATTTTTCCAGGCCCTATTTGGGCAAATATCAGTCTAAATATTGGTATTCTGAAGATTTCTTTTTAGATGAAGTTAAGACTTAAATTAAAAGACTTTTAGTAAATCAGTTACCTTCTATTATTTGATTTGGTGTGATTCAATCAGTTGAGACCTTTAAAAGAAAAAAAAAGATTCCTTCAAGGAAGAGAATACGCTAAGTAGCATAGTAGTCAAACTCAAACTGCAACATCAACTCCTCTGAATCTATAACTTGTAGCCTACCTAACAATTTTGGACCTGCCAACCTACATCATCACATGATTCAGTTTTTTAAGATCTCTCTCTCTATCTCTGTCTCTGTCTCTGTCTCTCTCTCTCCGCTCCTCCCTCTCCCCCAATCCCTCCCTCCCTCCCTCCCTCTCCCTCCTACAATTACTTCATTTTCCCTGGAGAGCATAAGACACTTTCCTTATGTATATCTGTCCCCATGACATGTGTCAAACAGCAACTAGTTTGCCACTGCTTTGTCATTATCTAATTTATAAACAAGAGTGTGATTATTTGCAACTCTTCCCATCACCATAATGACTAAACTTTAAATTCTTAAGATCTTTTTCTGTTAAGCACATATGCTAGATGCTACATAAATGGATATTTATTCTACAGTACAGTAATATTGCATCCAATTTGGTTCTAAAACTCATACTCAGTTTTGATAATCATATAATTTTATTCTTTTTTTGAAATTCTATTCAAAATAATATGGCATTATAAAATAAAGAACTGTGATTCTTTTTATTCTTGCACACATTTGGCCACATTGTGTTTTCTCCTTCATAATTAATATGTTAATTAAATCCTATAATAAAATACTACTAATAATATTTTGAGGTCATTAATCATAATTTACAAACTAACATGAATGGTAAATAGAATTTTGTTTTTTTAAAACTGCAGTTACTACCTGTCACTGGCCCTAATATAACAAATATCAGAAATGTAGTTCCAACTCAGTATTTTTGTCCTTTTCTTTCCTTCAGGAGTCTAATCTGGGGATAATACCCAGGGTTTAGTACATATCAGTACTGTGCCCTCTTCTATTCTCACCATACTATCCTTTTTCATAGAGATCTCATACAATTTTAACTCTTTTAAAAATATATTATTAGTTGTAGGTGGGTACAATACCTTTATTTTATTTATTTATTTTTTTATGTAGTGCTGAGGATTGAACCTCCTGCCTCACACAAAAAAAGCAAGCACTCTACCATTGAGCTACAACCCCAGGCCAGCAATTTTAACTTTTAAAATTCCATTTGCATGCCAGTGAAGCCCACATTTATATCTTTATTCTGGTCCTCTTTTCTAAGTTCCAGATCTGAAAATCCACTTGCCAACTTACCCATTTCTTAAAGTCACCTACAACTCAGTAATATCCAAACTTAGCTCTTCAAATCTCCTTTAGTTTGTGCCTCCTATGTCTCCTTTCCCTTGGCTCAAGCCCCTAGTCTGCCTATTGACTTTTAATTCCTTAATTTCTATTGATTGAACATTCTAAAAAAATCAAAGTGAACATCTTGACTCAATTTTTACTTTCATTCATGTCATAACAAATTCCTTTGCATCTAATCTTGCCCTCTTCCTAATTATTCTCCAAAACCATAACCACAGTGATCTTTCTGAAACTCAAACTTCATAATGCTACTATTTTACTCAAAACTCTTCAGTGACTTTACTTGCTTTTAGAATAAAATCTAACTTACTTAACATGACATACAGGCTGAGAATTGTCCTTAAGTATATATTTTTTAGCCCTCACTCCTGCCCTCACATATACTCTACAATCCTGCTGTGTTATTTCTGTTAGTACTCTGAACATGCAATATAATCTCTTACCTCCTGCTTTTGAACACTTTATGCCTCATTAACTCCTTCTTATTATTCATGTCTCGATTGGACATCATATTTTGCAGAGAGGAATACTGCTCTAAAGTCGCATGATTAGGCACTTTTTGTTTAGGTAATAATATGTCATGCCCCTGAAATTTAATTGTATTGTATATATTTCTATATATCTTCTCAATTAAAACTCAATAAAGTCAGAAACTTTGTCTGTGTTATTCATGTCCCCAGGATGTCCCCAGAGCCTAGCCCAGTGCCTGGCATATAATAGATAACTTATCAACATTTTTTCAAATGAATGATCTCAGCATTGGGATAGGCAAGAATGTTCTTATGTGATAGTGCACTTTATAGAACTTTACATGTTTTGTCTGATTATTCATGAACATAAACCTTATTTATCTGATATTTTTTCAAGAAATTTGTAGAAATAGTAGTGTTAGTAGAATAGTTCCTATTATATCTAATTTTAGTCAAGCAAATAATCAGTCTGAAAGGGGAATGTAGCTCTTCCCTAATGCTGTGGAGGTTGGTTGAGTAAAACAGATGCAAATTGTGTATTTCTCAACACTTGGTATACTGCTCCATGTTTATGCCTACTGACTAAAAACATAGCATGATACCATAGAAAACTAGGTAGATCATCTCTAATAGGACCAAAATGAAAATACACAAGGCAAATCAGCCTATTTTTCACATAATGCTTTCTTATTTATCCTCTACATTAGCTGTTAATTTTGAGAACTGTAAGTTTAGACTTGGGCATGTTTTTGTACTTGTCATTAAAGCCATAAATTTTTTATCATCAAAAGGTCAGAGTGCAAAGAGTTTTGCACTTGGTACAGCTGTACCAAGCTTAGTGCCTGCCAAAAAAATACAAAAAAATTTAAAATTAAAAGGTAGCTCACATGTATTGTTCTCTTTACACATACCAATATTATTTTTAATTCTGCACTGATTGAATTGATAGTCATAATGAAAGTGCTGAAGGTAAGAATCTTACTGTACCCATTAAAATATATAGAGAGATTATATTCTATTATTGATCCAGAAGATATGAAAACACCAAGTATCCACTGAAAATAAATTTTCAGAATTTATAGTAGACTTCAAATTTTAAGTAAACTTATGTTTAGTTTAAAGCAGTAGATCTCAAAGTTTTTGGTTTTAGGACAACTCTTAAAATAGTTTAAGCTCTCCAAAAAGCTGTTTATAAAAAAAATGTGAATTATATCTAGCAAAATTGACTTGTATCAGAAATTACAATTAAGCATTTTCTAAAAGCAAAATATCCAATTACTCCTTTTATTATGTATCTGAGTGATGACTTTATTGCATGTCATGAAGGCTCTGGAAAATTCCTCTGCACATCTCTGAGAGACAATAAAAGGGCCAAGGAAAATCTCAGTATTATTAAGTCCATCACATGGATTATCAGTATTATTAAGTCCATCACTTGAAAGTGTCTTGGGTCAGCCCAGGACTTCTTGATCATACTTGGAGAAACACTACTTTAATATGTTACCGTTTGTCACTCCCAAGCATTGCATATTTTTCTATATTTCTAAAACTTCATGATTATAACCTGTTGTAAGAATCAGCAATATAGTATTTCCCTACAATAACCCTGGGATATTAAGAGGCTTTCTATATAAATATGACTCTCTATGTCAATTAGATTAGAGAAAAAGTCCACCAAAACTTAAAACCTTTCTGCATTACAGGACCTCTCAGGACTTTTATTAAAATTTTTATTAAGATTATTCAAGAATGATATACAATATTCAATGTTCTTTGAATTTTTTGATTAAATTTTTGCAAATATGAAAATAGTGATTAAGAGAGGAAAACCAACTTGAAATTTATAAAATTTTGCTACTTTGTTTTTTAAAAATATGAAATCTGAGACTAATTATTGAACTACTTTGTTTCAGAATCCCAATCCAGATATATTTTTATGTTTTTGTTTATTTACCATGAGTTAACTTGAATTTTGTGCATTAATCAATTTCCTGTTTTGCCATCTCTACAAGCTCACTTCAGAAACTTTCCTAATCCTTCTATTTAAGTTTCCAATGATTTCATTACCCCCATACCTACAAGCACTGTTAAAAGTCTTGTGATTAATGCATATGTGTTCTCTGAGTTTGCTTTGATAACACAGTGACTTGGGGTGGGGAACCACTGAGAAGAGTGGGATAGGATGCATCCTTACAGTAAAGCAGACTCTTCCCTTTCTTTTGTCCTCTACCTTGTGCATCTTTAGTCACGTTCTGGATGTTAAATGATATGTAGGAGAAATATTTTCTCTACCTTCTCTGGAGTGCTTTTCATCTCCAATACTTAGAAAAAAAATAATTTAACAAATGCAGAAATACTCTAATGAAGTGGAAGGAAGTCCAAAGCACAATTTTATTTAACAAATCCACATAGATATACCATAAAGTTTTTCAGGATTTTAAATATCCTTTGATTCAAATGCATTGAAGAAAATTTAAATGAAACTAAGCAGGTTCATTTGCTTTGGGACCTCTCAGTTATTTGATAGTGTGCATTATCAATTGCTAAGAGGAGGATAGAATTTGTAGAATGCCTAAATATGTTTGATCCTATAAAATTTAATATGCCTCAGACTACAGTACTGCAGAATATATTTTAGAAATAGTTGTTCTAGATTTTAGTGATTTTCTACAGTTGGTAAAGCATAGGATAATTATGCATTTTGTTGTTTGTTTTTAATTTGCTACACTGTTAGGAATAGATATTTTTTCATTATGGATAGAAAGATGTTAAGAAAACTTGGCTTTGAGTTCATGAGACTTGAGCACATTTCAGACAAGAGTAACAAGGAAATGTTACATTTAAAATAAACTAACTAAATACCACTTAATGCAAAATAAACTACCCCATTTTTTACTTGACATTAAACTGAAATCAGATTGAAGAATAAGCATCTACGATTGAAAACCTCACTACCGAGTGGCCAAACATTACTGCTAACTTGAATATGCACAGGCTTATTTCATGTTGGTGAGGGACTCTGGTCCTCTTTCATGGTTTCTGTAAACAGGGCCAGAATGTAGCCGACTAGAATCAGAGAACATGCTAGGGCGCTTCATATTCAATACACAGCCTTATAAAGAGAAGAAAAATGAGCCTTGTCCAAAACTCTTATCTCAGCACCCACTGGCAAAAATAAAATGTAAGCTGGGGACCAAGTCTCTTTGAAGCTGATTTTTTTTTTTAAAACTCTCTAACAGGCCTCTGGTGGTTACAGATATTGATCGTCAGAAAGTAATCTGTTCAGGTTTGGGGGCATGCCAGTACAAATTGTGGAATGCATTCCTTCCTCTCAAAGGACATGTTGAGCTTTTTATATTGTCCATACTGGTTCACTTGTCAGCTGTCTCCCCTATTTGACATGAGTTATTTTCTACCTTTTGTGGATGTATAATTAAATATATTTTAAAAATAAGAAATTTTATTAATATAGAATCTTTAGCTTGAGTCCCAACATTCTTTTCATCTTTTTTAACCCTCACTTTTCTTCCATAATCATTATTTGACTCCCTCTGGCTGCCTGCTCCTTTTTTGTAGTAGTACCATTCATCCATTGAGACCTTTCCATCTGTCACACAGCTTTGCTTTCTTTCTCCAGAAGCTTTATTCTTCTACTGTGCCATGTTTATTTTTTTTCTTTTTTCTTCTTTTACTCTCTCACTTTCTCTTTAGTAGGTAGATTTTGCATTATTTTATGCAGGTGTTTTCAGATTTTATTTTGTTTTTTTCTAAATTTATACCAGAAAAAAATAGTGCTAAAATAGATAAAAATGACATTGAGAAGGAGTGTGTTTCTAATCTCTAAAGATGGATATAAAATTTTTAAAATTCCATTTGTCTTTGTTCATTCATGTGTGTGTGTATATATATATATATATATATATATATATATACATATATATATAATTGTATATATACATACATGAACAATTCTGTGTGTGTATACACACATATGTGTGTATATCTGTGTGTGTGTGTATGTGTGTGTGTGTGTATATATATATATATATATATATATATATAGAGAGAGAGAGAGAGAGAGAGAGAGAGAGAGAAAGAGAGGTAGAGAGAGAGAGAATGAATTTGGTTTGGTACAAAACATTCATTCCAACATTCTGAATGGAAAGTGAAGCAGTGGAAATTGCTTGAACTGGTGTTTACATAAGGAGAAAGAATGATGCTGATTTGTTTCTCTCTGTGTGTCTACTTATTTGTTTGTTAAGTGTAATTGTTGATTAATGGCTTATTTGTGGTGAATCTCAATGTTTGGAAATAATTAAAACACAACAATGTACATTTCTTGATTCACTTCACCCCAGAGATTACCACCAACTTTTATGAAAAAGCAGATATATTCTGACTAGACAATAGTTTCCAGGAATAGGAAAATAAACACAAACACAAGTGAAAGATCAACTTAAGAAATAGTCTCCATTTTACTTACATTTTTGGAGAAAATTTTAAATTATTTTATGGTAATGTCTTCAAAGAGAATGTTCTTTTCTCATTAATAAACTGTTGAGAGTGATAATCTAACCGAGTATTGAATATTTTTCAGAACAAATTCAAGGTGACAAAAATAAAGAGTCTTACATTAATGAATGCAAATGCATTTATATTTTTATATCCCAGAAGACTATTAACTTTACTTTTTATCACCTAATACTTTGAATTTAAATCTTGAATGATGTATAATATATCTTTCCAGAATATTTTGCAATGCTCTACTAATGAATTCCTCAGTGGTATAATAAGTATTCAAGTTTGTGTCTTGGGCTAGAAGGCATTGCTTTTATTTAATATCCATGCTTTCTTATTTTAATGGCTTGGGAATCAGAGTCAAAAGAGAAGGCTGTTAGGTCAATTCATCTAAAACAATAATTCAGTTATCTTTCTGAGGTTTACATATAATACAGTCTACCTGTATCAAACTTCCATTGTTGTATGTGGTGCTGAGCCCACATCAGTAAGGGAATATATGTTAAGCAAAAGGTAAGCTTCTGCTGGCAAGGGGTTCACAATCCATCAATGGAAAAAAAAAATTCTAACTCTTATCAAAAAAGTTCTCAATGTGAAACAGAACATTGAAATATGTTTGCTAAGGAATGATATCTGATCATACATGGTTAGGATCAGGAAGTGAAAAATTCCAAGTATTTTCAAACAGTATTTTAAGAAGATGAGGGATATATGGGGATATAGAACAAAAGCATGTTACTACTAATAAAGAAAGAATGAAGTTATTAGCAAATAGAAATATGTAGGAATTTAGAAGTATGCAGGTTTTTTTCTTTTTTCAAAAGAAGTAGGAAGGTAGAAGAGGAGTCACTGCAAACCTTAATAGTTATTGACAGCTGACCCTATGTGAGTACTTGAATAAAGGAGGACAAGCCAGAGTCCTTATCTATAAGAAAATTCATAGTCTATATCAACTATATAAAAATCTATAGATATACATCATACAGAAAAACAGTTACAGCCTGAAGAGCTATAAAACATATATTGAACTTTTCTTTCTTCTTCTTCTTTTTTTTTTTTTTAAATTGTGGTAAAGGTCCTGTTGTCAAAAGAAACTTCGAATAGAGATCAATATAAAGGCTGGATAGAATACACAAAATGGCTATTCGAAGGCATTGTAGAAACACTGAAGAGGACAGCTGTTGCAGGGTGAAAGTCACAGAAAAAGATATTGAGGTAAAATTGAAATCTGGTGATATTTATGCTTGAAGAATTTGCAGATTCCTCAATTTAATGGGACTAGAGGGTACAAAGTCAAGGAGATTAAGAAGAGATTTTTGTTTTGTTTTTGTTTGTTTAATTTCACAACATCAGGAAGAAGAAAATTGGAAGTTATAGATTAGTACCAGGACCTTGAGAAAACACTAGGGTTAGAACTAAGAACCAAAACATGATATGTTCTAAGCATGAAGAAAAATTGGAAATAGAAAAGCCTTTACAAATTTCGAACTCAATAAAAAGCTTATAGAGAATAGAACTTTGAAATTCAGACACACAAATTTAAATATATCTTTTAATGATATTTTCAAGAATAAAAACTGTTGGAATACTTTACCCAAAGTCAAAATGGAAAATAAGGATCACCTGGATATTCTAGAACTATAAAATATAATACTTCAGGTTAAAAACAATAGATGATTTTAACAGCACGTAGATGTAACTAATATCCTTGTTTCTTAAACAACTGGAAAAACCTGATAAAATTGTATGATCCAACTATTTTGAGATATGGAGAATGAAACAAATGAGCTGGATTCTAAAGTTATTTTGTGGCCAGTGAGAGAATTGTGACCACTGAGAGAATGAAACAAATGAGCTGGATTCTAAAGTTATTTTATTTTCCATGTGAAGGTAATTTTGGTCTATGACACAGGAAGGGAGGAAAATACAGCTTAGTCGTCTCTTAGAAGTCAAGAAACAGTGATTTAGTGAATGGGTACATGGAGTTTCCTAGAATTTACATGTTAGAATATGAGATATTTAGAAGGTATACAAGAAAGAAATTCAGAAATCAAAATGGTCCAATAGAAATTTATGCATATATAAGGTAAAAATCACAAAACCCTGAATAAAGAAACCAAATTTCAAGTAAGGAAAATTTATTAAAACCCCCAAATTGTCAGATCATAGAAAGCTATGAATTAAGTTCCCACCAGCCAACATAGAGTAACATTAATTGAAATCATGGTTGGTTGAGGCCCACTTTTTAAAAAATTAAATAACTAAATAAGTTTTAAAAATAATCAAACAGGGTCACAATTGTCTTCTAGAAAATACTCCACAATTCTTAATGGAAATAAAAAATTCAGCACTCAGTGCAAAACTGATGATATATGACATCTAATCCCCAGATGTGAGGAAGCAAGAAATGTGGACAATATAAAAATAACTATATGGAATGACTGGAAAATATAAAAGTTTTACTAAAACTTTCTAGGTATCTCATTAACAGATGAGATACTAGAGGGAAAAAAAAAGTTCAGTGGATCTAATAGTGTAGCAAAACAAAGTAGCCAAGATAAAACACATAGACACACAAAGACAAAACAAAATGCTTGGGAACTCAGTGACTTGTGACACAATTTCAAGAAGCTTAACATAAGTGCAACTGGATTTTTAGGGAATAAAAATAATGAGGGAAATGTATTTAAAAAATAATCACAAATGTATTTGAAATTCAATTTAAAAGATATAAACCCACATAATACAAGATGCAACAAAATGCAGGATAAATCTCACAAATGCCACACGAAAGAATGTCAATAAAATTGCTGAAACCTGGGGAAAGCAGCCAGAGAAAAATGATAGAAGTGCAACACAAAGAATTATAAATTTCTCATCAGAAATTACAGAAATCAGAAAACAATGAGACTATATTTTCAAAATGGTAAAGAAAATACCTGTCAATTTGTAATCTACAGCTAGTAAAAGCATCTTTCAAAAGTAAAAGAAAATTATTTTTCAAGACAAATGTAAGCTCAGAGAGTTCATCACTAGTAGACCTGCATTATAACATGTAAAACAAAGTTCTTCAGGCAGAACTAAGATGATAAACAGATGGAAACTTGAAACTACACAAAGCAATGAAGAACACTGTAAATAGTAAATACATGGGTAGTGAAAGGGACCTTTTATTCTCCTTTAAAATGTTTAAAAAGATAATTGAATTCTTAAAGAAAAAAAGTCATGACATTGAATTTATAAGTTAAAACATTTTAAAAATGCATGATAGTAATAAACAAAAAAGGGAGGAACATTGGAAGTATATACTTGTCTATTTGTAGAGTATTGAAGAAATTGCAAAATATTATTTGAAGGATCATCAAGAAGTATGAATATTTTCAATCCTAGAATAACCACTTAAACTAACCAACAAAAAACATACAAAAATATAAAATAATTAAAAATAGTTAAAATAAAGAACAAAATCAGATAAAAAATAGAAATAAAAAACAAAATGTTAGATTAAATTCCATCATATTGAGTTTTATATAAAATGTAAATGGCTAAACAACCCAATTTTAGGGCAAGAATTTTTAGATTAGATTTTTTAAAAAATGTGCATCCATAAATAGGGAATCTTTAAGAAAGCAGTAGAGTTATGTTAAAATCACAATATAGTAGACACACACACACACACACACACACAATCATCAGTAGGGAAGAAAAGGAACATTTCATAACTAGAAAGGATTGAGTCCACAAGGAGACATAGCAATCTTGTATATGTACCCACTTTTTGCTTCAAAATACATGAAGCAAAAGTTGACAGAATTGAAAGGAGAAATATGTAAATCTATAATTATTATAACAACAATCAATAGAATGATCAGTACAAAGGACACTTGAAAAATTCACCTAAGTGATAATAATAGAACACTCCTCATTGCAATAGTAAAATACATGTTCTATGCCATATTCTAAATCATAGAACAAACTTCATTGAAACCATACAAAGTAGCCAGGTGTTATGGAGCAGACAAGTAATACTAGTGACTTGGGAGGCTGCAGGAAGATGATTGTAAGTTTGAGGCCAATGTCAGCAATTTAGTCAAAAGATTCTCATAACAACAAAAATTGCATGGTGGTGTTGGAGATGTGGCTTGGTGGGAAAGCACCCAAATTGTACAAAGTATGGGCTCTGCTCATAATATATTTCAATGAAAACTAATGAAGAAAAAATAGTTGAGAATTCTCCAAATATTCAGAAATTAAATACATATATATGTGTATATATAAACCAGACGTGGAAAAATAAATCACATTAGAAAGAAGAAGATATTTTGAGTTAAATATAAACAAAAATACAATGTATCAAAATTTGTAGGTAGCAGCTCAAAAAGTACATGGAAATTTGCATAGCATTAAATGCTTTTAAAGAGGAAAAGCTTGTTAAGCTCCTACCCTAAGAAACAAGAAAAAAAGTTAAAACTAAAGAAAGTAAAAGGATGAATCAGAAAGATCAGAAATCTTTGAAATAGAAAATAAAACAGAAAATCAATAAAACCAAAGTTGCTTCTTTGGAGAAATATTCATTCCTAAAATGGAGAGAAAATTCAGAAAAGATTATTACATACACATGGAATAGAATGAAAAGGCAGAACACTGGAATTGGAACTGCAAGAAGAGAATGGATTGAGAAGAACAATGTTTTAAAATATTAGGACAAGAATTTTAAAACAATCATTGTTAAAAGGTATCAAGCAAAGTATGCAAAAAGCTTGCAAACACAAGATCAAGAAAACAAACAAAACAAAACAAAACAAACAAAAAACAGATAGTTAGCCATATAATACTGGTGGAAATTTTATACTGGTAGACATTGTAATAAAGAGAAAGTGATGACATTTTCATATAAACAGTAACCACTAGGAGAATTCATCACAAGCAAACTTACATTAAAAGCAACATCAACAACAACAAAACCTAGTTCAGTGTGAAAGCAAATGCCTATACTCCCAGCTACTTAGGAGGCTCAGGCAGGCAGGAGGGTCAAAATTTTAAGGCCAGCCTGAGTAACTTTAAAAAAAATGGCTAGGGATATAACTCAGTAGTATAGTACTTGCTTAGCAAGTATGAGGCTCTGGATTCAACCCCAGCACAGCAAAAAAGATTGAAAGAAAGAGAAATAGAGGGAGAAAAAGAGGGAGAAAAAGAAAGAAGGGCTAAAAGGATTTTTCAGACAGAAGGTAAATGATTCTCTTGAGACACAAAAATGCATAAAGGGTTAAAGTACAATGAAAATGGTAAAAATGTGGTTACTTAAATACTGATTATAAATTTATATAAGTATAAATTAAATTAAAATTACACTGCACACAGAGGCGAATATGAACTAAATATTTGCAAGAAATTTTCCATTTCTAGAAGATAGGTAACTATAAAATTAAAGTAAAAAAGTATATCGATAATGTCTATATTAACCTCATTTTGCTATACTAACACATATTAATTGGGTTAATTGGTTTTGCAACATTTACTTACATACATACATGAGAAATGCTTTGATCATGTCTATCTTCCTCCCCTTATGCCCTTTTGCCTTTCCCTTCCCTTTCCTTTTCCTGCCCCTGAAAGTTCCCTTGTATTTTCAGCTTTCAGTTTTTTCATCCCATGTATTATAGGAAACATGCAATTCTTGTCATTCTCACATTCTCATTTTGTGTCTGGATTATTTCACTTAACATGATGTCCTCCAGCTCCATTCCTTTTACTGCAAATGTCCTGATTCCGTTCTTGTTTATGGCTGAATAATGGGTATCTATATCACATTTTCTTTATCCATTCATCTGCTGATGGGCTCTAGGGTAATTCAATATCTTATCTATTGTGAATAGGGCCACAATAAACATGAGTATACACTTATTTCTTTTGTATACTGACTTTATTTTCCTTAGATTTGTACCTAGGGGAAACATAGGTAGAATACATGGCAGCTGTAGTTCTAGTTTTTTGAAAGATCCTTCACACTTTTCATAGTGGCTGTATTTATTTTCATTCCCAGCATGGTATGTAAGTGTTCTTTTTCTCTATTTACTCACCAGAATGTATTTTTTTTCTTATATGTAAGTCATTCTATTGAGTAAGAAGAAATATCAATGAAGTTTTCATCTGCATTTACCTGATAGTAAAAATATTAATTTTCACATATTTATTGGCTTTATGTACTTTTGAGAAATGTTTTTTCAAGTTATTTGCCTATTTTTTTGTTTGGATTACTTGTTCTTATGGTGTTGTTTTTGAGTTCCTTATATATTCTGAATATAATTCTGTCAGATGAATGACTGCCAGAACTTTGCCCCCATTTAGTAGGCTGCTTCTTCACATTGTTGATTGTTTCCTTTACTTTGCAGAAGTTTTTAATTTGATATAATTCCATTTGTCAATTTTTCTTTTATTTCATGAGCTATTGAAGTCCTAGTCAAGAAATTGTTGCCTGTCCCAACATCTTATTTTAATAGTAGTTTCAAAGTATCCTGTCTTAAAGGTTTTTTTTACCCATGTTGAGTTGGTTTTTTTAAACAGAATTAGATATAGGATACTAGTTTTAATCTTCTACATGCAGATATCCAGTATTCCAGTAGATTTTGTTTAAAAGGCTATCATTTCTCCAATGTGTGTTTATTGTATCTTTGTGAAGAATACATGCATAGGTTTATTTCAGAGTCCCCTTTTCTGTTCCATTGGTCCACATATCTGTTTTTATGCCAAACCATATTCTTGTTGTTACTGTGACTCTATAGTATATTTTGAAATCAGGAATTGTGATGCTTTCTGCATCACTCTTTTAGCTCAGAATTACATTGGTTATTATGGAGCTTCTGTGATTCCATATGAATTTTAGGATATTTTTACTGGTTCTGTGAAGAATGTCTTTGGAATTTTGATGGGAATTGTATTGAATTTCTAATTGCATTGGGTACTATGGTCACTTTAGCAATATTATTTCTCCCAATCCATGAACAAGGGATGTGTTTCAGTATTCTAGTGTATTTTTCAAAGTTTTTCTTTCTTGTCTTTTAATTTTCATTGTAGAGTTCTTTTAGCTCCTTGGTTAGGAGAGTTTGAGGTTATTTTGAAATGTATTTTTTTCTCAGTGAGTTGATTATTGGTGTTAAGAAAACCTAATGAATGATTGTGTGTGTGTGTGTGTGTGTGTGTGTGTGTGTGTGTATGTTTTGTTGTGGTTGTTGTTGTTGGGAATAGAAGCCTGGGTTGTTCTACCACTGGGCTACATTACCAACTTTATCTATCTATCTATCTATCTATCTATAAATCTATCTATCTATCTATCTATTTATTTATATAAGGTCTCTTTAAGTTGTCAAGTATAGCCTTGAACTTGTGATCCTCTTGTCTCTGCCTCTGGTAGACAGGATTACAGGTAGGTGCTACCATGCTCAGCAGGTACTGATTTTTATACGTTAATTTGGTATTCTTTACTTTGTTTAATTTCTTTATCAGTTCTAAGAGTCTTTTGGTGGCTGATTTAGCAATTTCTAAGTATAGAATCATATCACCAACAAACAGGGATAATTTAATTTCATCCTTTCCTATTTGTATATCATTTACTTCTTTCTCCTAATTTCTCTGGCTAAATTTCTAATACTTTATTGAATTAGAGAAGTAAGAGTAGGCATCCTTGTCTTGTTTCTGATCTTAGAGGAAATGCTTTAGCTTTTGCCACATTCAGTATAATGTTGGCTATAAGTTTGTCATATATGGGTTTATTATGTTGAGGTATATTCCTTCTATACCATATATTCAGGATTTTAATCATAATGAAATATTGCATTTTATCAAAGGCCCCTCTGCATCTTTTGAGATGATTATGTGATTTTTATTCTTCATTCTGTGTATGTAATGGATTATGCTTATTGATTTATATATATTGATATAATATATCCTCATATCCATAGAATGAAACCAACTAGGTCATGATTGTTATGATTTGTATATGAGGTCTCCAACAAAAGCGCCTACAAATTGCATAAATATTCACAGGTGAAATGATTAGATTACAAGAGCTGTAATCTATCCTAGCTTGAATGAACTGGCTAAGTGGTAACTGCAGGCAAGTGGGCTGTATCTGGAGGAAATTGGTCACTGGGAATGTGTACCGGAAGGGTGCATCTTCCCTGTATTCACTTCTCTCTCTTTTAGACTTTCCCATGAGCTGAGCTCAAGATCCTTTGAATTTCAATGGTATCTGCTATGCTTTCTTTTTCATCTCTGATTTCATTTTGGGGAGTTTTCTCTCTGTTCTGTTTGCTAAATTTAACTAAAGGTTTGTTACTTTTTTTAATGTTTTCAAAGAATCCTTTGTTTCATTTATTCTTTGCAGTACTTTTTTGTCTCCATTTATTTCTGCTATGCTATTATTTCCTACCTTTTAGTTGTTTTTTCCACGCCCTTAAAATTTATTAGTTATTAGGTTATTTATTTGAGGTATCTCTTTTCTTTTTCTGATGTAGACATTTATTCCTATAAAAATCCCTTATATTATGGCTTTTATTTTATCCCCAAGGTTCTGGGTATGCTGTGTTTCCATTTTTTGACTCTCTGCATCTTTTAATTTTTCTCAATTACTACAATGCACCACTATTCACTCAAAAGTATATTGCTTAATCCCCATGTGTTTTATAATTTCTTTAGTTTCCCTGTTCTTTATTTCTAGTTTTGATCCATTGTGATCTGATTAAATTTTTGAGACTTGATTTTTGTTTCAATATATGATGTATTATGGAAAAGGTTTCATATGCTGAATACTGAATGTGTATGTTGTAGCTGTTGGATTGAATATTCTATAGATATATTTTAAGTTCATTGGATCTATAATGTAATTTAACTCTGATGTTAGTCCATTGATTTTTTTTTGCGTGGATGATTTTTCTGTTGGTGATAGTGAAGTCATGAAGTCACTCACAATTACTATATTAGGGTCTATTTTTACATTTATGTCTATAGTGTTTGTTCCATAAAATTTTGTGATCCGACATCCATCTATATCTATTTATAATAGTAATATTTTCTTAATGAATTGTACCCTTTGCCAAAATATCATTAATTTGTTTGTCTCTTTTAACTGGCTTTAATTTTATCTTATTGGATATTAGTAAATCTACTACCACTTGTTCTGGGTTTCTATTCACTTGACATTATGAGTTTGATCTGGAAGATCCCCCAAAGGCTCATGTATTAAAGATTTGTTGTACAATATAACAATATTCAGAGGTAAGGATTTTTGGAAGAGAATGGATCTCAGGGCTTTAACCTCATCTGTAGATTAATCCAATGATAATGGATGGTGGTGAAAATTCTAAGAAGTGGTGCATCATTGGAGGAGGTACATCACTGGAGAAATACCTTGGAAGGACATTTCTTGTGCCCAACGTCTTCCCTACCACCCTCTGTTACTCTCCTGCCCTGAGGTGAAGAACTTTCCTCTGCTTTGCCCTTCGGATAATGTTCTGCCTCACAAAAAATTCACAGAAATGAAATTTGAAGACATTGCACTGAAACAGTTCCTTCTTCAAATTGTTTTCTAATCCAGAAAATTGGTACCAAGAAGTTGGGTTGTTGTTATAGCTATTTTTGATCATGAGATTCAGAAACCTTTGGAGTATATTTACAGATGTTCAAGATTTGAAGATGCAAGTTAAAAAAAGTCTTAAAATACCATAAGCAGAGGGCTGGGGTTGTGGCTCAGTGGCAGAGTGCTCACCTAGCATGTGTGAGGCACTGGGTTTGATTCTCAGCACCACATATAAGTAAATAAAGGCCCACCAACAATTAATAAAAATATTAAAAATATTGTAAACAGAGATAAATGGACAATCTTGTGTGATCTTGGAAGACCAGAATGCCAATAAGAATGCAGACTGTCAAAACTATGTTCATAAGATTTCAGATGGGAGTGAGAATTCATATGAATTAATTTAGAAGCCATTTGTGTTAAATTCTGGTGAACATTTTTTCTACATTTTTTCCATGTCCTGAGATTGTGTGAGGATGAATTTCAAGGTGATACATTAATTAATCTAGTGGAAGAAATTTTAAGGAAGCATAGAATTCAGGCACTATAATGAGTATTGCTATGGGCTTTTATTCATGTTTAAAGTGAGAATCAGAAACAAGATTCAGAGTGCAATGATTTGAAAATGTTGTGTTTGACCATAAAAGTATATATAAAATTGAGGACAAGGAAGGTATATTTGCTTAATAGATTGGCACATCTAAAGAGGAGCTAGGTACTTTATGTAGATACAATAGAATATAGAAAGTATCCCTTGAAAGCTTTTCAGGAATCAGAAATACCCAACTTATAAGTTTCTATGATGTAGAAGTGAAAACTCATTTAAAATATTGCACTGGGATTTGCTCCAATGTTGGAGCAGTCTCTTACCAGAGCCTCAAATGTAACTGGACGTTTGTTCTCCTTGCTTATATAACTCTTAAAACAGAGTATGACACTTGGATATTGAGGTCTGTAAGCTCATCAGTGTATTAATCCAGTGAGAGCTGAATGGACTATTGGAATGTGGCAAATTTTATAGATAGTCCAGCCTGATTGAAGTAAATAGGAACCTGGGTATTATACCTCGAGAGCTCATTTCTTGTGCCCACTCCCAGCTGCTCTCTGTTTTCTGGATGCCATGAGCTTTATTCTGCAATGCCCTCCTGCCATGATGTCCTATATCATCATAAGCCTGTAGGAGTGGTGTTAGCTGACCTTGGATGAATCTCTGAAACAATGTGCCACAATTATTCTCAGGTATTTCTCACAACACCAAAAAGCTGATTAACAAATTTGAAATATTATTGTTCTTTCTTTCCCTTTCAGTCTGTGCATATCTTTGTTGATAAGGTAAGTTTCTTGCAGGCAACCTGTGTTCTGCTTTGAATCCAGTTAGCCAGTCTGCATGTTTTAACTGGAAAATTATAACTATTTACATTCAGGGTTATTATTGAAAGGTATTGTTTAGGTCAACTATATTATCACTGTGACCAAAAAGCCTGACAATAACAAGGTAGAGAAAAAGAAGTATATTTGGAGCTCACAGTTTCAGAGCTCTCAGTCCCTAGATGTCCAACTCCATAATTGCCCCAAGGTGAGGCAGAAGAGCATGATGGAGAAAAGCAGCTCATGACATGGAAACAAGAAAGCAGAGAGAGCTATGCTCACTGGGGACAGAATATAAACCTAAAAGGCATGATCCTGGTCATGCCCCAAAGGCAGGCCCCAATGACCCACCTTTTCTAGCCACTCCCCATATGCCTATAGTTATCACTCTGTTAATCCATATCAGTTGATTAATTTAGTGATTAAGTTAAACCTTAATAGGGATATTTATGTCATTTTGTTGATTATTTTGAATATTCTATGCTCATTTTATCCTGATTTATTCATCTTAGATGTTTGATGATTTACTTTATTAATTATGTTTGATTCTCTCCTCTTATTTTTTGTGTCTACTCTTGTTCTCAAGCTTATTTTACCCAGATACTATGATTGTGTTAATCTTTCATTTACTTCTGGGTGTAAAATCTTCTGAAATGCTGGTCTAGTGTTCATTAATTTCTTAAGTTTATGCTTATCTTGACAGTTATTTTCACTCAGTGCTTGAAATTCATCATTCAATACCCTCTTTGTTGTTTTATATATAAGGTATCCCCAAAATCTTATGTAGGAGACAATGCAAGACAGTTTAGAGGTGAAATACTTAGGTTATGAGAGTCTTAACCTAATCAGTGCATGAGTTTTTTGATAGGAATTAACTGGGTGGTAACTATTTGTGGGTAGAGTTTGGCTGGAGGAGGTGGGTCATTGGATGTGCTTTGGGGGTATATATTTTGTTCTTGGTGAACTGGAGCTCTCTCTCTCTCTCTACTTCTTGGTGTCATGTTCCCAGCTGCTTTTCTTCACCACATTCTTCCTCCATGAATTCTGCCTCACCTTAGACCACAAGGAATAGAGTTGGCCATCTGTGGGCAGAAATCTCTGAAACTGTGAGCCCCCCAAATAAATTTTCCCTACTTTAATTATTCTTGTCACGTCTTTTGGCCACAGTATTGAACAAGCTGGCTAAAACACTCCTGGTCTTTAGATGTCTGTTCATAAAACTATTATTATTCTTATGTGTTTGCCTTTACATATGACTTGGCACTTCTCTTTTGCAGTTTCTTTTTAGGACTGGAGATTGAACCCAGGCCCTGTGTATATTATACAAGCATTCTACCTCCCTTCTCTTGCAGCTTATGTTAGTCAACTTTTCATCATTGTGACATGATCAACTTAGAGGGATAAAGTTTATTTTCACTCATAGTTTCAGAGATTGAGTCCATGGTTGGCTGAGTACATTGCTCTGGGACTAAAGTAAGGCAGGATATTATGGGAGAAGGGCAAGGTAGAGGAGCATTTCTCATCTTAAGGCAGGGTCAATGAGCAGAGAATGGGTAAGGGAAGGGCCGCAGGGAAGATGAACCCTTTCAAAACATGCCTCCTGTGACCCTTCTCCTCCAGCTGTGCCCTACCTGCCTACAGATAACATCCATTTAGTCCATTCAAACTCGGATGAGATGATTATGTTACATCTCTCACAATCCAATCATTTCACTTCCAAACATTGCAGTATTAGTACAAGAGATTTGAAGGAACACTTTATATCCAAACCATAACACAATACACGTGGCCCCAAAAGCTCATGTACATTTCACAAAACAAAATGTGTTTAGTTTAAGAGTCCTATAGTCTTAATAGTTCCAACATTACCCAAACATCTAAATATAGTCTCATCTGATACTTAAGACAAACTCTTGACTGTGAGCTCCTGTAAAAATGTTTTCAAGTAACATATATCCATATACAATGTCACAAAATAAATATTTTCATTCCAAAATGGAGGATTAGGGGCATAGAATGAAGGATGGAACAAAATCAGACCAAAACCCACCTGGGTAAACAGGTCTTGTAACTCTATATATAGCATCTAGGAAACTCAATGGTGAAATGTGCTCTCCAAAGGTCTTGAGTGGTCCTACCCCTTGCTTGGACTTTGTTGTTTACAGCATATAGTGATTCTCTTTTAACCCGGCTCCCTCAGCCAGTAGCTTTTTTTGGCAGACAGTTCATGTTACTGGAGTCTCTGAATTTCTGGAGTCTCTATTCCAGCTTTAGTTTTACCTTCACAGATGTATACAACACGAAGGAATTCTGACCCTGTGACACTATGTATTGCCTCATAAGACTTCCTTTGAAATATTGGTGGAAGACTCCATGATCACTAACTTTAGCACCAGCATGACATGAAGACAAGATCTGCTCCCAGCTAGCAGAGTGGCTGAACCCCCTAATATTATGGCTGCAGTGGCCTCTGAGTGCCTGGGAGAAACAACTTCTTATGTCCCTCTCTGCAATCAGGGTGTCCCAGTGATCTCTTCTTAAATGTAATTTCCTTTCTGAACCATTTAGACTACATGGGTGTTGTCTTGCAAATTCCTATGATGTCATCAAGGTATCATTCCTATTATCTCTGTGCAAAGTTGTTTATTTTAGTCATTGTAATCTCTTTAAACATCACACCTTCTTTGGCTCTAGTTTTACACATACTTTCACACCTTTTTTTGGTCGAACTGGAAGTTTTTAAAATCTTCCACCTCTGCTTTATGAACTAATTATTGTAGTAAACCTGGCCCAAGATAGCCAGAAGAGCAAAAGGGCATGGCAGAGGAGTGCTGCTGATCTCATTGTGGACTCAGGGAGAAGAAAAAGCAGGATTAGAGGGGCCAGAAGAAGTATGAACCCTCCAAGGCATGCCTTTAGTGACCTACCTACTCTAGCCATGCTCCACCTGCACATAATTTTAATCCAGTTTGTCTATTTAAACTAGGAAGAAATGATTAGATTATAGCTCTTACAGTCCAATCACTTTTTATTTATATCAAAACATTTATTTTCTGTTACAAGAACAAAAATAAATTCAAGCAGATAATGAAATAAACGTTTTCTTAAAGTATTTCATCCTCGGTTCTCTGTTCTAGAATTTAGTATACAGTTCAAGTGTAGGGTACTTCAGTACTTCTTTTGGATGCTATGAAGTCTCCATCTTATAACCATGTTTCTCTAGTTCAGCTCATAACTGGAGAAGTCATCCTCTACATTGTCATCATCCCAATTATTCTCCCAGACTTGTGCATCCTCGTCTTCTTTAAACCAGCCTAGTCTTCAGCAGGAAACTCTTCAAACTCATCGTCCTCCTCTAGGAGACCCAAGTCTACCTGCTGCTTTTTCTCTGACATCGCGACCCTCCAAGCCCAATACTGCCCAAAGCGGTATAAAACTTGGAACCCTCACTCCTTAATGGCTGTGGCTACCGCCTCTGTCAACGCCAGCGCTACTTCAGCCCAATCATTTCTTTCTCTGAACATTTCTATAGTAACACAGGAGCTTTGGTGGGACTCTTCAAAAGGTGCACCTATATTATCTAATCCAAAACATAGATTTTAGTGTTTTTTCTTTGTTTTGTACTTTGGGCAATCGAACTACAATACATCATAGATAGGTTCTTTTCTAGTTGTACTATTCAATGTTCTAAATGCCTCCTGTACCTAGATATCAATGTCTTCCCCAAGGTATGAGAAATACAATGCTATTATTTTACCAAATAGTTTTTCTATTATCTAAGGATATAGCTCTTCTCATTCTGGTATGTCAGTTATTCAGATGTTTATTCTTTAAATGGTGTTAAATCTTTATTTTTTAACTTGGTGTTGTCTGAATATGTCATTTTTCCTTAAAAATCTTTGATGTTCTTTTTACTTATTCTGGTCTGTTGTTGAGGCTTTTACCTGAGTTCTTATCTGACTTTATGAAATTTTTATTTCCAAGTTTTCTATTTGGTTCTTTTACAAAGTCTCTATATATTTATTAAAATAATCATTTGTATCATTTGTATCCTATTATCTTCCTATTTCATTCAGCTATTGATTTGTATCTTCTTGGATTTCATTAAGCTTTTTCAAAATCATTCTTTTCAATTCTTTTCCAGCATATCAGTCTCTTTGATGTCACAAAGAGAGAGTCACAAACTTTGAGAAGTGTCATTTTACCTTGTTATTCCATTTTTCTAGTGTTTCTATGTTGAGAACTGTAAATATGTTTGGATGGGTATCCCCTCCACTTTTATTTGAGAGCTTTCTTAGTAAACAGCCTTCTCATAATGATGTGTCCTGGGATATCAGTTTGTTCTGTAGTGTTGAGTTGAGTTCCAATTGAATTTCATAAGTTAGTTTCCCTGTGGCTTTGTTGGCTGTGATTAGTTGGTTTTGACACAGCAAGTACCTTGTCAGAGCTTGAGGGACCTGATTTCTCTGTAGCTTTTGCCACAATGTGGTTCCCCTGAGAGTTTAGATAGATATGGTGTAGACAGCACCCTCTGTGGTTACTTCTATAGTGGGAATGGAAGCTACTATCAGATGTTGGGGGCTTCCATGGACTCTATAAATACTGGCTCTGTTACTTGAAAATAGTTCTGCTACTGATTCTTCAAATTTTGGTGATGGTTTTGGATCTTTTATACATTGTTTAGACATTGGTGAAGCTCTAGCTGTTTCACAATGATGGGCAGGGGCTTGAGTCATAGTTACTCCTCTGTAGAATTCAACTACAGTCTTCCCAGTTTTGTGCTATCTAATTGGGTATGGGAGTGAACTATGTTAATGTCCCTCATAGATGAGGTACCTACAACAATTGTGTTATTTCTGTTATTGCTCTGAGTGATTAAGAGTGGAACTTCATATCTACTCTAGCCATGCCTCTTGGGACATGGCTCACAATCTGGGGGCTTCTATCTGTCCTTTTTTAAAGTTAAAATATCTGCTGGGATTAGGTTGTGGTTGAAGCCAGATCCAGTTTTCCTTGGTTGGGCTGGAAGTGTTGCTCGGTAGTAGAGCACCCATTTAATATGCTTCATGTGTTAGGCTCATTCCCTATCCCCATCAAAAAAGAAGAGAACAAAACAGGAAAGAATGGGAAAAGGAAATGACATCAAGAACTACATGAAAAACCAAACAAAGCAGTAATCAAAGCATCGAAAACATTATTAAATGAATAAAAAGTGGAAAAAATAATATAGAATAAAAATTAATATAGAATTAAAAATTATGGAAGTTAACCAAAAAGGAAGAGATAGCAGAAAACAAGTTCAAAAGTAAGAAAAAAGGAGAAAGATATAAAAATAAGAAAAATAAAAGAAAAAAATGATAAAAAGATAATAAAAGAGAGAAAAAAGAAGAAAACATGAAACAGCAACAACAAAACATGTATTAATGAAAATTTCCTCTCTGTCAAGGTACTTGAATGAGCAGGCAAGAGTGCAGAGTTGTAGCCTATGGTGATCAGAACTTCTCTCCATGTCTTCTTAGGTTGTGACTTCTTGGAAAGAGCAAAGTCTGGGGGTTATTTACCTCTTCCCACTTCTCTCCTTGGTCTTGCTTATCAGTTGACTAGCAAGAGGAATTTGTGGTCACAGTCAGTTGAAATACAATTCTCAGTTGCTTTTAATTCTGGAGTGAGTTAGGGTAGAATGCAAAGCTCCCTAGAAACAAAACTGTCTCCAGATACTTTTGCTTATGAACTCTGAGAGCAAGGTAGATGCTGACACTACAGGAAGCTCATGCACAATGTAAAACTCCTCAAAGATTCTCTCTGGAGCTATATACTCCGAGTTCAGGATAATACCAGTTCTACGTGAGGCCTCAAAAGCTGCCAAGGACAGAGAGAGGTTGTGAAGTCTCAAAAATTTGTGCTAGGGGGATGATGGCAGGTTGCACATGCTTCACTGCCAGTGGTCTGGTTTTCCCAGTCCTATTTCCCATGCTATCACATGTGACTTCTCACTCTAAGAGCTGGCTTGGCAAATCACAGGTTCCAAAGGGTAGAAACTTTTGTCTACTGCCCACCTTCTACCTCCAATGAACTTATTTCCGAGGCAGTAAGCTCATAAATAGGTCCCTTCTCAGGATGGATCCCAGTTGGAATACCATGAAAATATGCTGGGAAGTGCAAAGAACTACTTTAAAGCCAGATCATTGTGTAAATATTAGGATTACAGGGGTTTTTTGTTTGTTTGTTTGTTTGTTTTGTTTTTATTTTTTAGCTTTTATTTCTGCATAATGCTGAATCATGTGCTAATGGTCTTCACTGTGACAATCCCTTTTTTCTCCTCTATTTCTACCAAACAGGTGCTCACCCTTCCTCTGTCACAATCTAGGAGATGGGAGTTGGGGCATTCTGTTTTACTTATTCCACTATCTATCATCTCTGGCTTTCTCCAAGTCATTGTCCACTATTGAATTCCAGCATTCTCCCATGTTCACCTACCTCAGTGAGTAGTCATATTCCAATTGTTTTAATTCTATCTTATGGATTTGCATGAGAGTTCTTGGTGCTTCTGGTTGACAATTTTGTGAAGGGTATCCTACAACTTCTTAAAGAATAGCTTAAAATGAACAACTAACTGGCTAATACAGGGGGGAAAAATAAGAAAATCTAAAAAAAATATTTTTGTAATTGTAGATGGACTGCATGCCTTTATTTTATTTGTTCACTTTTACGTGGTGCTGAGAATCAAGCCCAGTGCCTCACACAGGCAAGACAAGTGCTCGGCAACTGAGCTACAGCCTCAGCCCAATACAATTTTTATTGGGTCCAAACTAAGACAAGAAAGAAGAAATATAAAACAAATACAAGAAATACAAAGCAATTGTTAACATCATAAATCAATAGTCAAATATAAAAGTAGTTTCATTAAATATAAAAAACAGAAATAAAGTGAGATAAAAATTAAAATGCTATAATTGCAGTTTTTAAGAGACCCACCATAGATAACACAATACAAAGGCATACATTAAAAACCTATAGTGACATCAAAAGAATAAAATGAAATTTGAGACAAGAAAATTTTACTAAACAGAAAGATTCCATAGTTATTAAGGACCTATTTGGAAAATAAAAACAGTTTTAAGTTTATGTATACAATAATATAACATCAAGAATAAAAAAGCAAAACATAAAAGGACTATATGACAACATAGATAAGTGCTGAATTATATTTGATGATTAAATTCACTTCTCCGGAAAAATAATTATACAAGAATCTAATATAACAATGGAAGATATGAAAACTCTAATGAGTTAATCTAGTTTGATCTATTTAGAATTCTGAACCTCAAACAGAAAAATATGTATGTATCGCCCAAGAACAAGTGCTACTTGAAAATACCCAAATGTTTGAAAATTAAGTGTTATACATCTAAATTAGATAATAATAATCAGAGATAATATTAAGAAAATATTACGAAATGAATAATGAAAATTTATTCTGAAACCCATGTGATCCAAATAAAGCCTTGCTTACAGGGATGTATCCCATGAAATGCATTAGGAAAAAAAGTCTGAAAACAATGATCTTAGTATCAATCTCAAGTGGCTAGAAAATAGCAAGAATTAAACTCAAAGAAAGTATCAAGAAAGAAACAATGACAAGATGGATAAGAATTAATGATGTAAAGAACAAATGCACGATTGAGAAAATCACCATATCCAGGAGTTGGTCTTATGGAGAAAATAATACAATTAATAATCTCCTAATATTGCTGAAGGAAAAAGAGTAGGAAGTAGAGAAGGAGGGAAGAAGTGTAGAATACCTGGAATGGAAAATGGGTACATCATCAGAGATCCTGAAACTATCAACAATAGCATGCCAATATATTTGTAAATATATTTGTTTATGAAATTCAAATTCCTTGAAGACTATAATTTATCAAACTGGATACAAGACATAACAGATATGATGATATTATATCTATTAAAGTAATTGAATCTTTAAAACTTTTTTTACAAAGAACATTCCTGGTCTAAATAACCTTCACAGGAAGAGTGTATTGATCTTACACATACTTATCTAGGGATTAAAAAAGGTGAAATAGTTTCCATTGCATGCATATGTACTTACAAGACTTACACATACTTTATACCCAAACCTGACAAATACTTACAAGAATGGAAAATTACAAACCACAATCTTCCATGAATATAGAGAAAAACAAATTCTTAAACATAAGGTCAACATATAAAATCTAATAGCACATAAAAGAGAATAAATGATGACAAATTTATATTTATTTTAAGAATGTAAGTTTGTTCAATACTTCAAATTAGTTACTATATTTTATTCCAATTAGCCAAATGGAGGATAAAAATAATATGATCATTCTAAAAATATAGAAAAAAAGCATTTGATAAAATCACACTGATTCAATGCAAAAATTCTTAGAAATGTAGGAATAAATAGTAAAGACCCCCCCCCCTTTTTAGTACCTAGATTGAAGTCAGGGGCACTTGACCACTGAGCCACATCCCCAGCCCTATTTTGTATTTTATTTAAAGACAGGGTCTCACTGAGTTTTTAGTGCCTCACTTTTGCTGAGGCTGGCTTTGAACTCCTGATCCTCCTGCCTCAGCCTCCCAAGCTGCTGGGATTACAGGCATGCACCATCATGCCCGGCCCATGTAAAGCACTTACTTAATTGAACATTTGCATCTATAAAATTTGTAGTATTTATAAAATTGTATTGTATATTGACCAAGGGCTAGATCTAGCAATTCTACTCCCAAATGCACATACTTCCATGAGGCACACATATGTATATCAAAGACATGTTATAGAACATTTGTAAAAGACATTATTTGTAATAGCTTCCAACTGAAAACAAGTCAATGTCTACCTGTAGTAAAACAGGTTAAGTACATTGTTAAATATTCAAACAATAAAATACTGTACAACAAACTACTGCTCCATGTGAAAGTATAAATGAACCTCACAAAAAAATATCGAATAAAAGAAACCAAGAACAAAAAGTCCAAATAATTATATTTGTAAAAGTTCAAAAGTATGAAAATTATCCATGGTAATGGGAGTAAGAATAATGAAAATCCTTTGCAGATTCATGGTAAAGAATTGGCACATAGCAATATCAGGATTCCTGGCAATTTTTATTTTTTGATCTCTGTAGTAGACATAAAAATATATTCATTTTGAAAACAGCTAATCAAGGCATATTAAAATTGATGCACAAAATAAAATGTGTATTTTATTTCTATCAAAAGTGTACATTTTTGAAAATACACATTGACATATTTCAGATGCATTAAATACGTACAGATATTAGCAGGAAACAAAAATATTATTGTAGAAGAAGTGATGCTTTGTCTAGTTTTGAAGAAATAGTATGAGAAGAGGACAGCAGTGGAGAGTAAGTAGACTTGAGGCATATTAGAAAACAGTGATGGTACAGAGCCAGGAATGCCAGCTTGAAAATTTGGATTTTTATATACTTGAGAACACAAATCATAACTTGCTATGTCTGAGCAGGAGTAGTACATGAAGAAGAATTACATGCAACTGGAGATAAGGAAACCTAACAGGACCGTGATATAACACTTCAACATATTACCTTTGGAAAGTTGGTTATTCTGAGTTAATATGTAGAAATGATCATTGAATTATAGTTTGTGCTGGTCATTGGTTTTTTTTTTAAAGAGAGAGTGAGAGAGAGAGAGAGAGAGAGAGAGAGAGAGAGAGAGAATTTTTAATTTTTTTTTTTTTTTTTTTTTTTTTTTTTTTTTTTTTTAGATCTCGGCGGACACAACATCTTTGTTGGTATGTGGTGCTGAGGATCGAACCCGGGCCGCACGCATGCCAGGCGAGCGCGCTACCGCTTGAGCCACATCCCCAGCCCTGGTCATTGGTTTTTGTTCTTAGTAAACACTTTTCACCTAGCTCTCTATTATTTTTAATGATTAAATAAGTACTTATAAAGTACATATTTAATCTTCTAATGTATAATATCTAATCTTCTCCTTGAAACACTGAATATCTTTGATAGTCAAGAAATTTAAAAAAATATCCACAGGCATATGGCTGATGGTTAGGACTTTGGCACCCTAGCTGTGAATATCATTGCAAATAGCAACTAGGTCATTCTCCAAGTAGCTATCTATTGTGCAAATTTAATCACTATTACTATTTTCATTGGTCCTCAGGTATGTAGAAGCAGATAGAGGAAAAAAGGAACTAGAAGCTTCAAAATAATGTATTTGTCCTGAAGCAGATAAATTTAGGGGCACCTAGGTGTTACACTCAATCTCTATCAAAGCTGCCTGGAGGTGGAGCCATGTTGGTGAAATGTTGATTAATGTAGCTGTTAGAAATATGGTGCTTTCTGAAAATATTTATGTGGTTGTCATAGTGGTGATGGGCATTGATGACAAGATGCCAATATACATAGTTAGGGACATTATTATTTCTTTAATGATAAGATTATGAAAATTTAAAAATTGAAGAGTGCCCAGGAAGCAGGAGAAAGATGTCAGAATACTAGTTAGGCACAGCTTTCCTAAATCTCAAGTTTTCTATTTCAATGGGCACAATAATCGATACCTACATTATCAAGATGAGGACTCATCATGTCCCTTAAGAAAACAATTCAGTTTTTCTAAACATGGGTGGAGAGTTTAATAAATCTGTCTAATCATGAGTAATAATAGGCAAACATATTCTTGAAGAATTCAAATTGAGGTTAGTTGTAGGAATTGAAGTGACCTAACTATCCCAAACAAGATTTGTCTGAAGTCCTCTTCCCATATGTGACCATGAATTTATGCATAACATGTCAAAGTAGCCAGTTGACCAGGTGTCTAACTCCTTCCCATAGGCAGATTTACCTGCCCATTTTGGTAGGAAAATGGCTGTCACAGAGTGCACATTCAATAAGGATTTGTTAAAGAATTGAACAAATCTGGTAGAAAGATTATGAAACCTGTCTTTGAGAAGGAAACTGACAGCTCTGAGGACAAAGGTAGTGACTTTATCTCTTTTGTTCAGTTTCAGGCCATTAATTTTACATTGGTAAGGATAGTATACTATCAAGAAATAAAAACCTATAATTATTATTTTTGGCTGGCAATTCCAGAAGGTATGTTACATGATCAGTGACAGAGTTCTTAGGACATCAACAAGAGTATGTTTTGTAGTAAATTCACCAATTTAAGAAGTTAAAATAACATTTGAGGAAGATAAATAATTTGAATCAAAATTTTACAAACCAGATGCTTTTCAGTTTAATAAATATACTACCAACTGTACAATGGAATCATGTAAGTGAGCATGAATTAGTAATATGATAAACTTGTAAAACAAGAATTTATGTCAGCAAGGAACCCGGGAACTCTAAGGAAGAAATAGAAGAAATGGTCACAAAGCAGAGTTATCAATGTTTTCACAAATACTTTCACAATAGTTTTTACACATACAAGCATACAACCTCACATTTGTACACACAAAGAATGCATGTGTATGTATACATATATATGTATATATATATATATATATATATATATACATATACATATATTACAATCAACCATATTTTTATGAATTAATATACATTCCTAAAGAGAAAGTAATAAAACTTTTGGTATCACTCAAATTGGTTAGATTAGATTCATGATTAAATGGAAATGAAGCAATCATAGGTATTTGACAGCTTGGTCAAAAGGAAGGTGTGCCTTAAACTTTCCTATTATCAGTAATAAAATTGATCTAACAGCAGAGTCAGTGATTAATGCAGCACTATTTTATATTACAGTAATCTAAAATACATTTGATATGTTTTCACTCTCATAAAAACAGGATGCAATGTGATAAATTCTACTGTTTTGTACATGATCTCATCTTTAAAGTATAAGTGATGTCAACCTTGAGAGAACATGAAAATTTTATGTTAGAGTTTTAAATAGTGACATGAATGTATGGCCACATATGATTACAATTTTAGTCAGTACATTACAAAGAGATAAAAAATATATAGGTATAATTCCACATCCAGGGGCTCTAAAGATTAGTACAGTTATAAATAATGGAGAATTAGAAAGAAAATAAATTTTGATTTATAATTTTTAAAAACTATAATGATAAAGGCAAGAGATATGGAAATCTACCAGTGTAGCTACCCCATGTGTTATCCATAGCCAAGAATCATACACATTAGAATAGGTTGTTTGTAACCAAATTTGAGTTCAAATGAATAATACATTTATGACAGCAATACTAAAGGCAAGAGATATGGAAATCTACCAGTGTAGCAACCCCATATGTTATCCATAGCCAAGAATCATACACATTAGAATAGGTTGTTTGTAACCAAATTTGAGTTCAAATGAATAATACATTTATGACAGCAATACTAAAACTAGTGTCTAATCTATGTCCATCACCCCCCCAATTGTGCCCTCTTTAAAAAACTGATAAAGAAGAAAGGGGCTTAGGGAGTAAAATTCAGGGCAAAAGAGGAATAGGACCATTGCCTTTGGTAAAATGTAGTATGATGAAAAAATATTTTGTTGCTAAATTTTCTCAAAGAAAAAAAATTTTTCTACAAAAGAAAGTATAATTCATATGTGAACTATAATTTATGAAGAACTAAGGAGGGTTATTCCTAAAGAGCTAGGACCAGAAATCATGAAGGATGGTAGAATTGAGGATGATTAAGTTGGAAGACATAGACTTTAAGGATAACATCATCAACATTTTGAAGATCAGTCAGTCTATTCAAACAAGAAAAATAACATAATACATTGCCAAGTAGGCAGATTCCAATTATAAAAACTCAGTGATTTATTAATTTTGGAAAGGATTTTAACAAAATCAGTAAGATCTCTTTCAGCTCAGGTCTGTCACCAGATGACTCAACAGACAGAAGAGGATTCCTCCCTGGAAGACAACTTGCCTGTTAAGATCCCTTTAATCTCTCCTATTTGAAGATATTGTGACAAGTCAGTGTAGTAGGCAAGTCAGTCTTGAAAACAGAACTAAAGATATTGGTTTAATTAACTGGACTCAGAAATCAAAGATGTGAAAATGGAATGAAGGTCTAGATAAACTATCCTAGATTCCAGTTTTCAGAACTAAGTAGCAGAAGGATGCACACACATGGGAAGGACCAGCTGTGGGCAGAAGTCTGAATGGCTTCAATAACTCTTACCCAACTATTACATTAAGGAGGGGATTCCTGCCTTTCTTTATAGGGTACTAGGGACATTATAATTAATGCTATTTGGGAAGAAAGTATAGAATGAACTGAAATATTTCACTTGGTTCAGGGACTAACAAAAGTTTTATAGACTTGCATTCTTACATTCTACAAGACAAATTTAATGAAAATTATAATAAATTGAGAAATATATTAGTAACTGATCAAGTATATATAACATACACATTTTGTAAGCCATATATGCTACAGTTATTCCCAACGAACCCAGTTTTATCATATGTACTCAATTGGCTAATATTTAGTTAACACTTGTGTATATTTTATGTATATTAAGTGTTTTCATCTATCACCTTTGTCATTTAATATTAACTCAATGAAGTAGACATAAGTATTATAATTGTATAAATAAGAAAATTAAGATATAAAGAAGTTAAATAATCTGTCAAAAAGCAGAGACCCAAAGTGGTATAAGCAGGATTTATACCCCAGTTGTCTGAAACCAGAACCTTCATCTTCAACCTGTAGGTGATAGTGGTATTACTGATGTTGTTGGAAATCAAACCACTCTGAATTGTAGCTCAGGGAAACAAAGAAATGGAAACCTACTCAAGGTGGCCTATGTGCCTTTTGGGAGGTTGGCAGTCAAATGTGGCACCAAACTCTGGATTCAATCAAATGCTTGGTACTGTCCAACCTTCCATATGGTTGGGAGGTCTGGATCTGTCACAGATGTTGCAGGAAGCTTCCCACATCACCTGCAAGACATATGTGACATAAATGGGAAAGCAGGATTACTAAAAGTGTGCCCCCAGCCGGGCCTGTGACTGTGAAGCAAGGATCAGCCTAGCAGCAAACATAAAAACTGGGCAAATTTGGGGGATGGTTCACTTTAAGGCCCTGACTCAGCTGCTCCACAGGGAGCTGAAATGGGGGCATTGTGAGTTGGAGTAGGCAGGTCTGGTAAAAGAAAATCTCCAAGGACACATCGAATCACAACTTCTAACAATGTGGCATGGCTGTGCAAACAACATCAGACAGGCCAAACTTACATGCAAAAAATCAAAGACTGAGTGACTCTTTTTGGGCAAATGTGTCTGGCAGCCCACAAGGAGGAAAGGCAGGGCTGCAAGTACAATATGCTCTACAGACAGAGGAGAGAGTCCCAGCCCAAAGACAGCTTCCATGTGTAAGAAGTATGGAAAATCTGAGACTTACACTGGGCTCTTCAGCCACATTCTCATCCTTGGAAAGCAATCAGCCAGCAGAAAAATTTCCAGTTTAAATGACAGCAAAATGTATGCTTGGAGTTATCTGACTAAATTAGCAACTGAGATATTCTAGGGACTTAATTTGCACATTGAGTTTTAATAGTATTATATGTGTATAGCAGATTATATAACCAAAAATGTTAATGGAAAAATGATTTTATTTGACTGGGAAATTGGCACCCCAACTAATTGTCTGAAAAGGAGCCAATTTTAAAATTCAGATCCTATTTGAATGAACTGGTATTGGCTGAATTAGGATTTATTGTGTAAAACATGCAGCTTTTAAAAGTAGCCTAAGAAAAGAAAAAAGGACTCAATGAAACAAGTTTGTGTATTTCTCTGTGTTCTGGGTTGGGTTTCAGGATAGTACAAACTATCATGAAGAATTCTGGAGTGAGGGTAGTGGTGGAAGATTAATAAGTGACCTTATATGAATGTGGAAGAAGAGTGTTTCTGTGGTCTGCAGATAGGAGGATGGTTTGTCAGCTGTCCATAATATAGTCACATAGCAACTTTTTACTAACATATTTGGTTACCTTTTTGTAAATGACTTGGAGTTTTATATGACTAATTTTATACAGAATAGAATTTAGTGTCACACATATTTAGGAATGACTATGTTTTGGATGTGCTGTTTAGAGTGTTTAACACATTAAGAAAATTCACAGATTAAAATTAGTGCTGGCAATCAATCATTTTTCTTATCAGGAAATTTAGTATTTACAACTGGCCAAGACTAAATAATAAATAAGATTGTGTGGGAGTTATTTTCATAGAAGAAAGCTTTGGAAATAATAAACTTTTTATTGTTTTGAAAATATCCCCTTGCTTAAAAAATTGTAATGATCCTTTTTTCTTTATTCATACCACCTCGTCTCCTTATCCAGAAGCAGCTTAGGTAGATTTTGTAAATAATGGTTGAAAGTGCAGCCTTCATTTATTACTTGCCTTTGGGCTATTGAAATCACAAGCCTTCCTTAGAAAACCAGGCCTTTTCCTCCCCACCCGAACACCCTACCATCTTACCCTTTAAGACAACATCTTCAAGTTGCCATAGACCAACTGCAAGTGTTAAATGAATATCTTTGACAGGAGCTAAGTCTTTTGGGCATTGAAATAAGGTTTTCCTCCACTCTTGGCATGTGAAGATTGAGAGTGTGCTTTGACGCCAGTAGCAGAGGATGTGAGCAAAGCAACTTTCAGAGCACCAAAATTGTCAGCAGAAGGAAAAATCAGCCCAAACAGGAAGCATCAAGGTAATTTTCCTACCTATAGTATTCCAGGAAGTCAGTCAGCTCCTTGCCACTCTTGGCTGATGGAGCCCCCTTCTCTATTGTTAAATGCCACATAAACTATCTGTCAGCCTCTAGGCCTGCTCAGTTCTTGTACACAGAAAGAAACTCAGGTAGAAACAAAAGCAGCCATGTATTGAGATAAAGGAAAATTTCCAAAAAATAATATTTCATACTTCATTCACAAGTATATATTTGGGATAGGGATTTCCCCCTGAACTTAAAACCAGAATACCTGCTATGTTTGAATTTCTGCAAGAGTTGAAGCAGTCTATTTCTCTATGAAGAAGGATTTTCACCTAATCATCTGGTGTTTTAAGATTTAGTACTAAAGAGTATGATTATTTTCTGCACTGGGAGTATATTAAATATTCCCTTGCTAATGTTAAAATATCTTAAATGTTTAATTAATATATACTATACCTAAATAGTAACATACCTTCCAGAAATTGAGAGTTGGTAATTTTTTTTTCAAATAGTGCACAGCTATGTCTCCAGTATCAGATTAAGAAGTAGAAAATTAATTACACTAAATTTTTAAAGAGTTGCATTTCCCAATGCTTTCATTTCAGTCACTTTTCAAATCTTGAAGGAAAACAAGTTACCTCAGAGTGGCAACACCTGTACTCAAACATCTATTTCCCCAATATATTCCCTAATAACATCATCAAATAATTTTTATTAATATTTAATTCATTGCACATAGCAACCTGTATAACTATAGGAAAGGACATAAATTAGCATTGCAGAGTATGAACATTTGCTACATGGCAAAACTGTTCCCTTTGGCAACCATTTTGCATTTTTAAAGCCACAAGCACCCTGATTAACAGAACTCCAAAGAGAGGAGCAGTAAAATGGGAGGAAGGTGCTGTGATTAAATGAAGGAAGGCTGGGGGGTTAAAGTCATTGCTGGATGATTTCACCACTGCTGCCCCATATTCATGCTCTCCATAAATGAATGAGGAGAGCCCCATGTGGGATTGCAAAATTGCTGGGAATGGATGAGAAACCTTCTGCTCTGCTGGAGTTTGTAAATAGTTTCTAAGAGCTGATTTCTGCACAATTGAAATTGATTGGATTGTTTTATTTTTCTTCTGGCAAGAAATATTTTTTCATCTCTGCATATCCTTCTCCCTGTTCTCTCTGGTTGGCTTGATGACAAAACCTTCTGCAAGAACTTGACATGAGTCATCTCTTCTGTGAAGCCTTTCTGAGTACACTGCCGTGGCCCCTGCCCCTTCTTGGATTATGTGGCATTGCCCTCCTTAATAACTTGTACAGTTTCTTAAAAATTCTTTTAAAAAAATCCTTCAGTTTTTGTCACTCTCTCATAACTAGGTTGTGAGCTTCTAGAGGGCACAGACTGAGACTTTCAACTTTGTATGTTGTTGTCCCAGGTCACTTTACTTACACTTTCACTACCTCTAGCCTGAACATAAGGAGAAAATCAGTTCCATGTGTGAATGACCATGAGCAGATTACTTACCTGTGAGACCACCATAGACCAATATCATCTAGAGTTCCCTAATGTTAGCAGAATTGCTTCTTCAGACTGACCTACACATTGTTTAACCAGCAACACACTGCTTAACTGGGGAATGAGCGACCACGACTGTCTTGTTACGTATCATAATGAAAGATAATTGGCTATTTAAGCTTTCTTCTAAGAACATGTATTGTAGAAAAATAATTGGTTCTTTGAAAAAAAAAAGCCTATGCCTCATACTTAAGTAGTTAAGGTTAATTGAACATCACTTCTTTTTGTCTTCTTTTTTAAAATAAGAGGTAAGCAAGAGGGATAATACAAGTGTCATAACCTTTTCTTACCCATTAAAGGAAAAAGATGGGAGTGGCTGACACCCATTGTTCTTCCTTGGAGTCTGAGGTGGCTTTCATCTTTTCCACACTTTTTTTGAGGCTAATTAGAGGTACTTTTGCCTTTTCTATTTTTGTCTTTTAAAAATTATTTTCCAGAAGACAAACAGATATATATTAGAATCGTGGTGTTTCCTCTGAAAGGTGCCTTATAATTTTATTGGTAGAAAGATAATTTTAGACACATAGTATTCAGAGATACTGAGTGGTTAGTTGAATACACAAAATAAATTTAGATATATTGAGGCATCCAAAGTATTATTAATATTAGAAGTGTAAAACACAAGTCAGACTGCCTAGGTTTAATTCTTGTTTCTACTTAAAGTGCACTTGCTCTTGAGTTAGTTATTTACCTTTCATTTATATAATTGGGGTAATAAAATGCATCTCTTAGCCTGAGAAATTTAAATGTGCTAGTGTATGCAAAGCTCTTGTAACAATGTATGGAACATAGCAAATGTTCCATAAATGTTAGTCATTATGTTATAATAACTCATTGCATTATGTATAATAATGTATAATGTATAATAGTGTTAATAATAAATAATTAAAGCAAAGTGGACAAGAGATATCAAAATGAAATATTTGAATGTTATGGTTTAGAATATTGTTCATAGCTAGATCTTTCAAGTTCTTTAATTATAATAAAAGAAATAGGCTCCCTTTATCCAAGAATTATAAATAATTATTCAACTATGCAAATTGAATTTTTATACTGTTCTTTGTTATTTTCCTTGCCTATAGCCAAGGTATATTTATAGCTACTCAGATATGAAGTATACTTGAAAAGCCATTATGAAGGTGGACTATATGAAAAGTTAAGTTAATCAGATTTGTCTTCATTAGTAAAATATTATTTTATAATATTTTATAATTATAATCAAAGAAAGTTCTATCCATTTGGTGAATTTTAGAATTTGGCTTTGTAACAGTGATAACACACTGACATAATCAAGACTATATCTCAAAAACAAACAAAAAAAAGAACCTTAAATATGGTGGTTTTGACTACCATGTTTTCCCCATTTTATTGCCTGAAATGCCTTTCTTCCAAGTTTTAGATATGATGATTTGCTTTCTTAATGAGGATGTGAGGATCTTCCATCAGAAGGGTCTAGTGTGATTCTTTTATCAGGGTGTGAGTTGCTGGATACAAGAAACAGATGCCTCTTTTGCACTGTATCAGCTATGAAATGTAGTCATATAAAAATACTCAAAAAAATCCTTCAGCTATAACTTACACAAAGATGAATAATACAGTTAAAATTGGTTTGAAAAGCAAAGATAATACTGAATATCAGAAGCATCAGTTTCTGGATTAGATAAAATGGCATTAAGCAGACCTAGTCTTTTTTTCATAGGATCAAATATAGACACCATGCAATTAAAATAATTTGAATTAAAATTAAATCTAAATACACTTTCCTAAAATGTTGATACTGGGTTTTTCTAAGAAGTGCATAAAATTGTAGTTTTCAACATGTCACACAACTTTTACATTAAGAATATTTGAAAGCAAATAAGCAGTAATTATTATTAATGACCTTTATGTAATAATCAGAATATGGAAATAATAAGCCATATTTAAATCTTTATAGAAATTGAAGTAAAAAGTAGTATCATTTTAACTAGGATGCTTTCATTGTGTAGTTACATATGTTGATTTTTTAAGCATTTATTTTTCCAAAGGAAAGGAAGATATATGTGCAAGCAAACAGAAGCAATAGAATAATATGTTTCTATAATTAATAATATTTCATAGATATATTTGCTTTTGATAGGAGTCAATATATGTCTGCAAAAATAAAATCAGTTCAGTTGGTTTAAGGCAGGGAGTGGGTTTCACTAACAAGTAGAATTAGATTATAATTGATGACAAATTACTGTTATTTCAAATGAGAATAACATTGTATAATATATTACTTAAGTCATTGAGTCTATCATTTAACTTATATCAGTTTCAAACTTGGGGATAGTTAGGCTTGCTTTTGGTCATTGCTAAAACTCTTACTGTTTCTCTGGGAACCACATCCTCTGTGTTTTTTTTTTCACCCTTCCTGTTCTGCCTCCCTTTTCTTGTAGTGTTTCTTTTGTTTGTCTCCATTACACTAGCGCGCAGGGACACAGTGTTTCCGCACAGTGGGAGTTGGCAATCTCTGAAGAGGCTTTCCAGCATTGCTTTTTAGACTGAAATCATTACAATCTTCAATAGCTACTTGGATTAAAAAAAAAAGGAAAGAAAGAAACTAGCACATTATTATTCTCAAAACCATTTCAATGTAAAAGAAGGCTATTTGCTTGGTTCTCCCCAATTCCCTGTTTCCTCCCTCCTCCTGTCTCCTCTGCTCATCTTGCTCCTTTTCTCTTTGGATATGTTTCCTTCACACCTAAGTTTAGTTTGCATGGTCCTGATTCACTAATTCTATTCAAACTGAGTATACAAATGCATTTTTTCCTGTTGGTTCTGAATATTTTTACATTGCTTATGCAAAGGATTGTAGTCAGATGTATCTTATACTCATTGATATTTGAATTACTATCTTTAAGAATGTAAGATATATCTGCAATGACCCAAGATAATGCTTTCAAACCCAAGAATTCTTAGTATGTGTTTACTTGATGGGAAAGTTGTTTTAGTAATAATAAACCTTGCAATTAATTTTAAGTAGATGAGACTTCTTGTTTATAGTTATTCATACACCAAACACCACTACCCTGTGTTTTTCTCTAGGTTCCTAAGTGCCTGCTTTTTATTAGTAGTAGCCTTTGTTTATGCACATGCCCACGAGTGACCCTAAGTGCACAGTAGAAACTGGGGGCATAAGAGCTGTTTGCAGTGCTTTCACCCTGTGAAAGGGATTAGTGTACATGAACATATAATATTTTCAACAGAGGTTTGTAGTGAAATCATGCAATTTATTTGTTCTCTTCAGTGAGCATAACTATAAATAATGAAAAAAAATGGCATGAATAAAGGGGAGAGTAATTTACGCACTTTATCAAAGCTGTACAATCAATTCATATCCTATATACCAACTAGGTGTATGTATATTAAAATAAAATCAAAGTAATATGATGTTATTCATTGTTAAGTAAATGGAGAAATGTACTAAAAAAGGCAAATGTAGCAAATATGTAGTAATTTGTTTTTGATGTTTCTTATTTTGATGTATTTTAAAATAAGTACTCAAAGAAATGGCATAGGATATATGTGTTCTTATTTGAAGTTACAGTGTTCCCTGGACATGCCATAGAGTTTTCCCAGAAGATGTCAGTAAAGCTATTCCATCTTTCTATCTCCAGGCACTGGGACTCAAATAGAGTAAACAGTAGAAAGTTAGTGGTTTTTAAAATGTTTTGCTCATATAGTTCTTTATCCCAAGTATACTTAAATCATTGTACCAGCTTAGAAGTGATTGTTAAATTTATGCATTTTAAAGTCAAATGATTTCACTCCTTTATTGGAATTTAATTTTGCTTCTTAGTTTTTATTTTACGGGAACAATGTAAGTTTACCTAAAACCAGGTTCATAGAATATGTGTCACCAAAATTCTGTGTATAATTCAAGATTTGTTAGATAATATTTTTGCATGAAGTGTGTGTGTGTGTGTGTGTTGTCTTTTATTTATTTCTTCCTGCTGTTGAAATGCTGTTGAATTTGTGTAATTTTCACAGTGCTCATTAAACTTCCTCTTGCATCATATGCATTTATGTAGCATCCCTTCTCTCCTATTGTTTCCAAATTCTTTAAGGACTAACATTATATATCCTCTTTCATTTCAAGCTCCCCCAAATTCCTCCCTCAGCATTTGGTACAATGATACTTGTTGAACACATGACAAAAAAATAGAACATGACTATGATTTGCTATCTCTTCTGTGTGGCACGGCTTCCTATGTCTGTATATACATTTGAAAAAATTGCGATCATGGTACTTATAATAAAAGACTGATATAAAAATAAATCAGAACTTATTATTGTTTTCAGGTCCAGAAAGATATATATCAATATTAATATGAGAGTATTACAGATGAAATTCTATTATTAAAAGAAAAACAGTCATGAAAATGTAGTCATAGATTGCCTTTCCCATGCTCTGCTAATAGAACTATAATGTGAAATAGAGTGAATAGTTCAACTTTAGTATCATATCTGCAAATTACAGCTCTTCGAAATGCACCAGTTGCTCAAAAGTTTATGAATGATGTCATTTCCAACCATATAGGGAAAGGCTTTTGCCTGACTTTTCAGATCTATTTACAGAGATCCAAAATGTTCTGCCTATTTGTTTATTTAAAATATGTTTCTTCATGAATGCCAGAAAGGAATTGCTACTGTAATCCCAGGTATCAATTTGCTTCCTGTAGGATATTGCCTTATGATCCCTGCTCGGTCTCCTTTTATTTTTTTATAACCCCAAACCCTAGAGGCATTATTTAAGCCTAAGTCAGTGATTTAGAGGCTCTCATGCTTTTATTTATAAATGTGTATGCCATAAAAAGTTACATAGCCCGGAATATAATGAAAACTGGTCGCAAAATTTTGCTTTGAAAATCACAAACATGCCCTGGTAAATATAGCCTCTGCCCAGCCATATATTTTTTTAATAGTACTATAGCTGCCTGCCTGTACATATTTGTTCTAGGTTCAGAAACATACTGAGATTTGGGAATCCAATTTTGAGGGGGGCTATATAGCACATTCTGCATGTCGGCTAAAGGGCTGCCAACAGTCTCAATTATTCTTTCTTTCTGAGCAATTCAGTAGCCAAATGTAAAATCTAGACTTGTTCCCTATTGTGCTGGTATACACTATGTTCTCTATATACTATATTTTGTTCTACTTGGGCCATTATGGAGATCCCAGAATTAGAGTGAGAAGTTGAATGCAGTGAACTAAACTTTACAAAGGTCTAGAACCTTACAAAGTGCCTTATATATATTATCTCATTCCAATGTCCATGCAGTTACATACAGCAACTAATAAAGCAGGTTAAAGCTTAAATGCCGGTCTCCTGCCCAGTAAAAATAAGAAGGTTATAATGGAAGAAGGAAAAGAAGAAGGGGAGAACAAGCAAAGAAAAGATGGAAGGAAAAGTAGAAAAAGGGAAGGAGGAAGGAAAAAGGAAAGGTAAAAATTCTAATAAATTTTTGTAAGATGTAATTTTTGGTTAAAGATAGGTTAAATAAGACCTACTATTTTTGATTTAAATATATTAATTTCAACTGAAGTACTCATGCTGATATAATAAAAGTGTTTTAAGGCAATTAATCATTATTTTAAAGGTCACCAATTAAATTCCTTTTCTGAATAATTTTCCACCTGTAATTTTGCATGTGGACAGTCACACACACACACACACACACACACACACACACACACACACACACCTTCATTATTTGGTCTATACTCACCAAAGGTGCCAAGCTTTTAGGTGGAAACAAACATACTTTCAAGACCCTAGATTGGTAGTTAATACTTGTCACTCAGAAGTATTTACATGTGTCTAGTATTAAAAGTAAGTCTTCTCTCATTTTCCATCTGATTCTAGGATATGTCCCAGAAAGAAATTGGCAGCAGATGATGAAAATAAACTGTTTTCTATGCTATGTTGGAGGTCTAAATTTTGCAGTTTATATACACATGCACTTTCGGGGAAATTTTTGTTTCATAGTATTTATTTTAGTTTTCCTATACTGACTCTCTTACACTGAGAAGTAGGAGCTAGAGCTGAACTAGGCAGGGCATTGTCTGGTCCAAGCCAGAGCATGCCTGTGGGCCTCAGAGAGAGGTACACAGCTGGAGGAAATGGAGGTAAGAGAGTTTTACAAGAAGATCCTCAACTAAAACCCAATTAAGTTCTGAAGTTTGGGTTGGTTCTGGGTTTTATAGAGCTGGAAGCATACAAAACAGGAGTAGGAAAGTCTTCTTTGAAAGAAAGGAAAAAAAGGAATGAAATCATACTTTGTCAACACCAATAAAAAGGAAAACTGTGTAAGCCTATTACTTGTTCCCATTCAGGATCAGAGAAAGGGCTCATGCAAATAAGGGGCTCTGAAACTCAGGCTTCTTATAAAGGTGACTGACTCTCTAGAGACTAGGTATAACTAAATGCCAAAGGATGGAGACCAGGAGCCAAAGAAAATTTAAAGCAGAGACTGACAGAGCCGGATTGTGGAAAGATAAGATGTCCAATTACAGAAGATAATCATCGTGGCTGTTCACAGTTCACCCATGATCTTCTATCTAGGGGAGCTGTTTAATATGTTATGCTAAGCAGAACACAGATACAAACATGACCTTAAACATGTTTTAGGATTAACCAACATATGAAAATAACAATTTGAATAAGTATTTCATGACTTTTTTTTTTAACAATTCAAAGCATATATGAAATCTGAGGTTTGGATAAAAACAAAGAAATAAAGTTTTTGTTACTGGCCCTCAGGAGCTTGAAATATGTAGTAACATTGAGGGGAAAAATGTACTGGTAGTTTTCTAACAGCTTGTACCATACCCAATATTAACCCGCTGGGCATATTGGAGCTGTAAGGAACCTGGACGCAATAGTAAACTCTGGTAGAAAAAAAAAATGCACCGATCAATAGCTTGTATTACTGTAAAAATCCTTCTGGGCTTAAAATTTTATTTTCTTGTATTATGATAGAAACCCTGAAGAGCAAGAATGAGAGCTAATCAAATAATAGTAGAAAACAGCATATGTGTCCTAATACATGATGGTCTTTATCAAGGACATTATGGGTTCCACACGGAAAACTATATAGTAGTGGGATTTTGTGTGTGTGTGTGTGTGTATGTGAAGTCTCCATGGTGCTGTTTCAGGATGTTTTTTATAAAGAATTTTTCTAGTTTCCAAATAAGTTCAACAATATATCCTAAAATAGAAAAATAATTCTTTTCATTGTTGTAAGTTTGTGTGATACTTTTATTTGTGTGTATGGTCTTATTCATGTCTCTTTTAATATTTTACTTGAAACATTTGAAAACTGTTTATCTCTTCGAATTTACCTATTTGATATCTATTCTTTATGTCAATGACTGGTATTTTACATGCTTCTACTAAAATTATTTTTATCCTAAAATGTAGATATCACTAAATAAGCATAAAATATAGGGGAAAATAATTACACAAAGCTATACTGTGGCTGGTTGTTTTTAGAATAGTTTGGTATGTGAAATATGTAAACATATGACTGATGCTATAAATTTACAGCCCTGTTTCATTGAAGAATGCAATTTATTTTCATTTCTTTATTCTTTCTCCTGCCAGACAGAATGAAATTGGTAGGAGTTGACAGGAAACTTAAAGAACAGAAGGAGGATTAAGGAAGTCAAGTCAGGTGATAAGCTGCTTGAAAACAGAGGCTATATTAAGATTCACTATAAGATTCTGACCAGTTCCATGGTTTCTGTTTTAATAGTTTTAACTGAGAAGAACAGTGGGAATATAGAGTAATTAGAACTTCGTACAAAGGTTTACAAGAAAAAATTTAGAAACATTGCAAATATATAAGTTGAAATAATGTCTTTTCTATAAGATACTTTCTCTTATATTCAGAAAAGATACTTCTGTTTACTTGTTTGAGCACTTTCTCTATCAAGTAAGTCTTATATAAGGTGAGACTGTAGGTGATACCATCTAGCAGAGCATATAACACATTCAATGTTCTTAATAGATATTGGTTGGGTAGATAGAATCCTGGGTAAAAGATCTTTAAAGATAAATTTAAACCTACTTAAATTAGGGCTAGATGTGCAAGTCTGAGCATAAATGACAACACTATATCCCGCTACAATATACCTTTTTGGATATAAAAATTGATGAGATTGTGCTGTAAAAGACTATTTAAAACAAAACAAGAGCTAACCAAAATAAGGGAGAAAGGCATAAAGGTATGGGGAAGATCAGTGAAGTAGAAGGAGAAGATTGAGAGGAAAGAAGGAGGGACAGGACAGGGGAGCAAATGTGAAAATATTAACAAAATTATGCTATGTGCATGTATAAATATAACAGTTAATTCCACCATTATTTGTATCTATAAAGCACCAATCAAACATGAATAAATAAACATGTGAAAGGAAGACCATTGGAGGAAGGATTATAGGGGGAGAGAAGAGGGGAGTGGAAGTGTGTGTACCACAAGCAAAAATGTAATCAATCAAATTCCATGCATTTAAACAAAATCAATTATTATGTATAAATATAATGCACTAATAAAAGGAAACAATACATGTGATGTTAAAAATAGAGCTAAGCAAGACTTCCTAGGTTCTGGTAAATGATTTGAAGTACCATAAACAGAGACTAGTTTGGGTGAAAGAGGCAAAACAACATCTGTGTTTCTTAGTTTGTAATGGTTATACCAAACCATTAATTCATGTCTCTGGGAATTTTCCACTGCTCTTCTTCTGCATATAAGTCTCAATTTTATTTATATCAGATTTTTTATCTAAATATAAATAATTAGAGCATTTTATCCTTTTAGAAATTGACCATAAAATGGGGGAAATGTTTGACTTTTTAAAAAACCACAGGAAGCTCCAAGAACGAAAGAACCTGTTTCCCAATAAAATAATCTGGAAATGAGAATAATAAATATGGAAAGACCACTTGGAATTATTCAGAAAACAACACATCCATAGATTAGATATTTCTCTTGATGAGATTTAGCATTTGTTTTAGTTTGCTTTTCATTGCTGGGACAAAATACCTGGAAAAAAAAACTTAAAGAAGGAAAGATTTATTTTGGCTTACAGGTTCAGAGGCTTTAGTTCTTGGTCAGTTGACTCCAAGGCAGAAATTCATGATGGAAGGTCATGGAAGTATCTGCTCACCTCATGGCAGATGGAAAGCAGTGGGTCGGGAAAAGGAAGTGGTCAGGAACAAGAAATACCCTTCCAGAGTATGTTTCCAGTGACCCACTCCCTCCAACTAGGTCCCACCTCCTATAGTTTCCACCACTTCCCAAAAATACTATAATTAGCAATCCATTAATTGATTGATACACTGATGAGTTAACTTTCAACACTGTTGTATTGGGGACCAAAACTTCCTCCAACACATAAGCTTTTGGGGGAACATTCCAGATTAAAACCATATAAAAATTTTATTATTTTTAATTACTTCATTTGAGAGATAAAACATACTGGTACATAATTTTAACTCAAATAGATGCATTTTAAAAATTCCAGTTTAACCAGACTTGGTGGGGCATACCTATAATCCCAGCAGCAAAGGAGGCTGAAGCAAGAGGATCATGAGTTCAAAGCCAGTCTCAACAAAAGCAAGGCACTAAAAAACCCAGTGAGACCCTGTATCTAAATAAAATACAAAATAGTATTGGAGAGTGGCTCAGTGGTTGAGTGCTCTGGAGTTCAATTCCTGATACTACCCCCACTTAAAAAAATTCCACTTTAAATCTGTCAAAGTAAGAGTCATAAAATAAACTAAGAAATTGACAAGATGGTGTACTATATTAGTTGGATGATGGTGTACAATGGGATCTATTATTGAGTGTGGAATGACTCAGTGGACCAAAATGTATATATAATATCATACTCAATAATTTTAGTGGACATATCACCAGTAAAAATAAATGTTCATTGAATATACTACCTTGTCTCTCACTTCACAGAAAGTTTGCAGTTATTTATGTTTCCTTTGCATTTATGAAAGATTTGGGATAGAAATCTCATGACATATCCTCTCTATAGGAAGGCCTTCATAGAGCTTTAAAAACCATTTAATTTCTTTATCGGTTGAACATTTTCTAGAATATTCTTTTGGTTTTTCAGCTTTCATAAATATACAGTTTTTTTTCTTATAAAGTATATGATTAAGAAAATTCTGATGTCAGCCATTATTCTAAACATAAACTTTTGTGATACCTTTCAATGGATACAAATGTAAAATTGAGTTGAATTTCCTCAGAGGTTTACCTTTAACAAATCCATGACATTGTATTTGTTTTGTTTTTATTTCTTACTTTTTTCTTTCACCATCAGTGCACCTTAAGATTCCATTTCATGGAGGGTTGTGCTTAGCTGAATTGTGATTGATTACTTAATTACCTGATTTATTGGAAGAGTAGTTAAGAAAGTAGGATTTGGGATTGGACCAACCTGGTTTTGAATTCAAGCCCAGAAATTTACTAGTTGAATAGCTTCTACACCCTCCTAAAGCATAACTTTTTTTAAAAAGAAAATATAATATGGATATATCTATAGTATCTATCTTATTTGAAATTGTCTTGGTAAAATCTGAAAATATGAATAAGACTTTTGACTGTGCCTCATGCATACTAAGTTTAATTTCAACTATTATAATTTTCATGTGCTTAAGTGGATTTATGAATTATGTTACCCACTAAAATTAATTGCAACCCTGCAAAAGGAAGATGTGACAAAAAAATTTTGCAAATAAAATACAAATCAAATATCATACTGAAAAAGCTGAAAAGTTGCATAAAATTTGGAAGGAATTCACATTTTATTCTTAGTCACTGATAAAGCAGTTTAAAAATCATGATGACCTATTGCCTATCACATGAAGTTGGTTAAAGAAATTAGACATTAAAAACCCTATTGTGTGATTTACATTCACTATTATAAGACTGAACTTCACACCAAGTATATTATGGCTTTGAGATCTTTGCTATTGATAAAACAATACCTTTGCAATGAACATATTTAAAAGTGTTCATACACATTATGAAGACACAATACTATAACTTGCTTAACTATTTTATGCTACTGTTATACTCAATATGGGGCTTATTTCTTATACTTAATTATGAGTATTTAGAAGCCACTTTTCAGGTTTCTTAATCAATGTGGCAAAGCCTAATTTTTGTTTTGTTTTATTTTGTTTTTGATAAACTTTCATCCATGTAAAACTACCCTTTCTCTTGCCACCTCTATTGTAAGTTCCAGAAAGCCTACTGCTCCCTTTCCTTGCATGCATTCCAATTAAAACCAATGGCAGATGAGAGGTCTGCTGGGGACATCTGGTTATATTTTCTTCCTGACACAAGCATGAATAGTGCTGTTGCTTCCCTCTACCTCTTATCTTTGAATATAGTGTTATTGTTTGGAATGGTGACAGCAATATCACTACCAAGGGTCAACAAGTAGAGGGGTGAAGAAATAGCCATCTGACAATAGCTGTGCACAATGATTAAACAAACTTGGTACCTGCTGACATGGCTGAACAATTGCACCGTCCACAGATCACTTCCCTCTAGATTTCCTCTTATGACTAACATGACTGTGTGACTCAAGTCAATTCTATTTTGTTATTCTTTTCCATTAGCCTGCTTTGGTTTTATAGGTATTTTACAGAGATACCTATTGTATGAATCCTTCTATAGAGTCAGGAGCATCAATCCATCAATTGTATATAAGGCCAATAGAACCCATGTAAGATACTTTCTAGTTATACATTCTGATTAAAAGCATAATTCATAATTTGGGGAGGGATAGTTTTCAGTTTTTTTTCTACATAAAAAAAACTGAATAATCCCCAGTTTGGATTTTGATGAGCAAACAAGTTCAGGGAGGTCAACATTCTACTCTCTGATAGAAGCCCACGGAAGAGTATAGCATATTTTTGGTTGAGGGAAGATCCATATGTCTAGAAATCAGTGAAACTGGTCAGGTGTTTAGTTCTGTAAGCAATACTTAAGGTGCGTATTAAGACCCATCACTGAACAGGAATCCATTACACTTCACCTGAAGGTGGACTCGTGGGCATGTGTTTTCTGATGAGACAGTTTTGGGGACTTTGTAACACATGAACTGGTGACAAATTCTTCTTCCAAATTCTGCTCCATAGAAACAGTCAAGATGATTTGGTTTAAAATTGCTCAAAGCAGGTATTACCACTTACTCATCATAAATACATAAAAAACCAAAACAAAAGTCTCTCTATCTTTCCCTCTCTCTCTCTCTCACACACACATACACACATACTCACAAATTCCTTATTTCATATTTTCACATTTAGTGTGGTTTTGAGCAATATGGCCTCCACCTGAATTCACTAGGAAGAAATACTCTACAGAATAAACTATTAGAAATTTAAATATTCTCTGACAAATATAATAATTTTAGCACTAAAAAATTTGATATAAAGCCAGAATTTTGGAAAATCATCAGGTAACCTCTGGTTTGTGACAATAAAGTTTTATAATCAATATATCAATTTTATTTTTATATTTTCTTGGATAAGGAAGAAAAATTATGTTCTTTATGAGGTACAGAATAAAGAGTACATTCAGATGCTTTTCAGAATATGGACCTAGACTGAGGGAAATAAATTTATATTTGTAAATATTATCTTAGAAAAGACAAACTTTTTATGCATTATGCCATAATATTCTCATCTGGGGGTTACCTCTGCTATACCATGATTTGAAATTAATAAAAATCTAAAGAATTAATAGGACATATATTTACAGCACAAAGTAGTAAGAAAATAATTTGAGAAATTAAGCTTTTTGAATTAAAACACTTCTCTTAATCACTCTCCCTGCCCACCAAGCACCATTTCTTTTTCAGAGATATTAGGAATGATACACGAACAATTTAACTGGTAGATAAGCTAGATTATGCTCACTATAAGCATGAACCCACATTATTTCAATTCTCCTACTACGTTTTGCTAAAAGAATTAAAATATTAGCAGTGCTTTTATTTATTCTTCAGTTATTGGAGGTTTCTCCCAATAGCAAAATCCTGTTTCTTTCACGGTTCTGGTTTTTCCCCCCCAGGACATCACCATTAGTGTCTATGTTTATCTTCTTTATCAAAACTTAGTCTATGAAGTCATTTTCTATAATTTTCCTTTTAGCTTAGCCTCACAAAATCTATTATTCTAAAGCTGGGATAGCATGCCACATTCCACCTCTGCCTGTGCTGCATAAACAATTTGAATGATGACAGATCAAAGGAGATGGGCCCGAATGCATAATTATTGGGACAAATAGTTAATGCTGGTTGATAAAAGTAGGCACACATAATTAAGAAAACATGCTTGATAAAGCTAGGCAGTTTATTAAGGACTTAGGTAGAGAACAACTCTGAGGAGTTATAAGGATTTGTGAACGTTCTTTTGGTTCTTCAAATGTCACTGTCTCTGATTGTCTTCCAGTCCCTGTATAACATTTGTCGCATGCATAATAATTTCCTCCTTTCCCCACCCCATCCTAGAACAGTTTTGCCTTTTCAACTAGTTACTGTTAACACCATTTAATAAGAAGGTTTTGCTGGGCTTTCTAATTGAAAACTTGCTTTTATCTTTCTTCATGAAAGAATTGAAATGGCTTCTTTCAGGTTGCTGTAGCCTCTGGGGAGATAAGGACCCTTCGGTTAACAGGATGAGAGATTTTTGTTTAGAAATTTTTATTTAGACAATGAAAAATGACCTCTGTAAACTCAAAGCTATCTTATTTTGGGGCTTTCAGCTTCTGGCAGATAAATCAATTGGGCCCTTGGGACAGCAAAGAAAAACCCTTTGCAGTAACTATGTCAGGGCAACACAATAGATTTGTTTTTAGTATGCAGTTGTGTTGAATGTAGAATGCACTTAAAAATAAATATCATTTTGTTTTCTATTAAATATTCAGGATCTGGATTCTACTCTTTTCAGCTGGTGCAAAGAAATGTTTCTTTCTCTGATGCAAACTGGAGAAAGCAGATGTAATGTATAAAATATGTAGCTATTGTTGGTACTTTGATTTTGACTTTTTAATTATTTACCTGAAAGTTCACTAATGGAGACTGGTTTTAGATTTAAATTCTCAGTTATAGCCTCATAATAAAAATATCAGTACTATAAACTGCTCTTTTGTGGGTAAACCATTTCATTGTTACCTAAATAATACAATAGTAGTTTGTCTAAAATATGCTTTTCCAGATTCCTGCAACATTTTTCACACCTGTTCATAGACTCAAGGAGCTTTGCAGATCCTCACAGCATGAATTTGCACTGCATGTTCTCTCTAAAGAAAGAATGTTGCACTTGTCTGTGTGCTTTTTTACCTATGTCATGTAGAGTGTAGATTCAGGGAGAAAAGTTATGCAGAATAATCTGTAAATGTGACAAAGAAACAAACCAGGAGACAGATGCTCAACAAACATGCATAGATGTGCAGTTGTTAGTGATGGATATTGATCAACAGAGTAAAGAGGCAGCTTTGAAGTGGTTAATTTTTTCACATTGAAAAGGAAACCTTGACATACATTTTATAATGTCATTAAGGTTATGATGCAAACCAATAAAATACATGAGATGAAAAATTAAACTATACTGGAAAAGTGTAAAGTGCTCAGCAAATATCACATGAAGAGTCACAATAGAGACAGTGGGAAAGAGTGAGATTAGGAAGATGACCAAGGAATATATGAAAATGCCATGTTAACCTTTTATTTATTTATTTTTAAGTCCTCCATTTCTGATTGACTGCTTAGGTGTAGGAAGAAGTATATTTGACTAATCTCCTCTTTTTGTCTTTAAAAAATTTCCTTTTCTTTTCCCCACATTTTTTTTCAAAATTTGTGAGTTAGGTTACAGTCAGAATTAATGAAGAAACCATATATTATTTATTTTGACAGAATTCTTAATTTTGAATTTTGGATAACATAAAATATAAAACAAAGATATTGTTTAAATATCCATGATTTGGTCACGTTGATTCTTCACAATGACAAATGTAGGTTCCAATTTTAGGAGTAGTGAGACAAATAAATCATATATACTTGTGTCTGGGTTTCTTTTCTAATAAAAGTAGGCATGATGCAAATCTCAAAATATTGTTAGAAGAAAGAATAAGTGGGGCTGGGGATGTGGCTCAAGTGGTAGCGCGCTCGCCTGGCATGCGTGCGTCCTGGGTTCGATCCTCAGCACCACATACCAACAAAGATGTTGTGTCCGCCGAGAACTAAAAAAAATAAATATTAAAAATTCTCTCTCTCTCTCTCTCTCTCTCTCTCTCTCTCTCTCCTCTCTCACTCTCTCTAAAAAAAAGAATAAGTGACATGATAGACATAAATACAATAAATATTTTTTGCAAGTATTTGCCTGTGTAGTCACAATTTACATACATTCATTTATTCCTCATGAGAATCTTATGGAACATATATTACTAAAAATATCCTAATAATTGGGAAAACAGAGGCAAAGAGTAATTAATTATGTCTGCTGCTAAGTGGCAGAACTGACCACCAAGGCAAGAAGCTGTGCTCTTAACTCCTACAGTATGGTCCTTTACGCCATGTATGTTGTGTATTCAGTATATACAGGGATCCCATTTCTTTCCCTCTCCGATATCTAATGTATTCATTAAAATATCTGCAATCACCTATGATTTGGATGTTAAAAATTTTCAGATTATTGAATAAAACTATATGCTTCAATTTAACAATGCAATTCAATTAATAGATCAAAATATACCTGTGTATTACACACTTTTATTTAAAATAATATATTGCAACAGAGTATTTGGTTCATTATATGATCAGCATTTACCATGTCCCTAATATCACATTATCTGATGTCCATTATGCAGTCTATTTATACATTTCAAGGTCTTTACCATTAAACACAATAAAAAACAGGGAATGCATAAGCTTAACTTTAAACCAGTAGAAAATAATTGAAGGTATTACTTTTAATTGTTAGATTAACTAAAATCTCCTGTGGGCTATATAGTACAGATAAAAAAAGTTAATGAACTATCAGACTGAAAAAAATATTTGGTTATGATTAATAATGAATGGTTCATGAAAATTTCTTTGAACTTAAAAGTTCATTAGACACTTTGAAAATTTAGTTCTTCATATACAGTGGTAATGACATAAGTGACCAATCATATTTCTAAATTATTCATGGAATTCATGCTTAGGAATTTTTATTCATTCCATTATTGGAATTTTTATTGTTCAACTTCTTAAAAACTAACTATAAATGCAGAGATGACATGCCCCATATGATCATAATTATAATGGTCACAAAGTCCATTTACTAAAAGTCCATGCATGTTATGTAAACTGGTCTTCGGATCCCCATTCAGTACTTCTTATTATATTTGTCTGTTTTCAGAGCTGAATATAGATACTGTTTAGGGACACACAGATAATGCTACAAAGTCCTATACATTACTAGTAATGCTTAGTTTAGTTTTCCCTAGAGTATAGTTAGTGTTCAATAAATATGTGTTGAGTAAAGTGTCATTAGGGAAAGATATATCAAATTACAAAAGTAAGCATAGAAGTAGTGCTATACAAGAATCTATTATTATTTAGCATAGGAGCCAGTACAGCATTTCAATAGCTAATTTACAGGATTAATTTATGATATTTCATGCTCACAGCAATGAGATTTCTTTATCAGTTAAAGTTAACTTGTGTTTTTAACATTATGTTTACAGTATCAGAGTAATATATGAAGTTGAGGATATTCCTATCAAAGATCTTTATATTTTAAAGAATCACACATACATTAAAAAATCCAAAAAAGGATAGAGAAAATTATTAAAACAAAGAGGAGTACATCAAAACAAATAGTAACTAGTGACACTGTGATATGATAATCACAATGCTAAAATATATGTTTTCAGTCAAGCTAACTGAGAGCATATCTGTTTGGATAAGTTGAAACATGGTATTTACATAGGTATAATTCACAAAGGAGTGGTTGAAGTTGATATTAAAATAAACAACCAAATAAACAATCTCATATCTCACAGCTCAGTTCCAAAAACAAAGGGATAGAGAGAGAAAAGGAGGAAACGGGGGCTGGTGTGTGAGGGGTGGACAGGGAGTTACCACAGCTAGAAAAACAGAGGGTTGAAGTTGAAGAAGACAGCCAGTTGAGGAGACCTGACAATAGAGGAGGCAGGATAATGAACATCCTGACCTCAGTCCTTCAGTTTTCCTGTCTCTTGATGGTGCTTCCCATCAGCTGAACCCAAATGGGAGTGGTAAGTTGGGAAAGGTTATTGATGAAGTTCATGTCGGCAACCTTTCATGGCAGAGACTAGAGTGGAGAGACAAAGGGAAGATATCTGATTTTCTGAATAAAAGTGAAATAATATCCCAAAGTTAAAAGAACTGAGCAATTGGAATACCATTAAAGTTATTAGTAGACAGTCATAAAGAAGAATGATAGATTTGCAGAAAAAATGAATGGAACTAGAGATCATCATGTTCAGTGAAATAAGCCAGATTCAGAAAGACAAATACTGCATGTTTTCTCTAGTATGTGGAACTTACATAAAACAAACAAAAAGATGACATGAAGGTAGAAGGAAATCTATAGTATAGAATATAGAAGAAGGATCTGGGGGAGGGAGTGAAAGGGTGTAAACTATCAAGTGATAAAGAAATGGGTGGGGTAGACATGATCAAAACATGTTATTTGAATGTACAAGTATACTAAAATGAAACCCACTATTTTATATAATTAATATACATTAGTAAAGTTTTTTTAAGTTGGAAAACTTTAAAGACCAGTGAAGAATGAAATTTTGTAAAAAATGATTAAAATTTGAGAAACAAACATTCTGAAAAAGGAAACATAGAATTCTCCAAGCAAAAATAAAAGTACAATAGTGAGGGTGTGTGCATGTGTGTGTGCACATACACATATGTGCCTCACACATACCTACACAATGAGTGTACATTTGTAGGGAAAGAGGGAAGGAAAAGGCTATAGGTTACAGTTTGGAAACACATTTATTTTTTAAAAGAATTTAACCTTTATTTTATTTATTTGTTTGTTGTTGTTTATTTGTTTGTATGTGATGCTGAGTATTGAACCCAGGGCCTCACTCATCCTATTCAAGCACTTTACCACTGAGCCATAACCCCAGTCCTAGGAAACTAATTTCATATTAAAGTTTTATTTCTTTGAGACCAGATATTGTGTTGTATTCTACATTGTATTCCTGACTTGAAACTAAAGCCTAAATTATAGTGAAGCCAGTGAGATGGAAAATTTAAAAAGCACATAAAAAATCCTCAAAAATTAAAATAAATAGTATTTGAATACAATGCAGTAATTTAAAAATAAAAATTAATGCATACAACCAGATTGAACAAAATATCAGAACTTTAAATAAAGATAGGTTTGCATTTGTTTTATGACCTTGTTATTATGTGGTGAAAAAGTTGTTTCCAAGGAATCTATAGTTCCTTATCTCTTTGAGAGTGCTGCAAACCACACAATATTTTGTTAAAGATTAAATATGGTTTGAAAGCAGAGTTGGTTAGGTGGGGCTTTATAAGTAATTTGGTTTTGGTTGTAGACTTTTAATTAGTTTTCCACTGAGTCCAAAATATGGGAAAATATTTTGATAAATGTATACAAATAAATATTCTTTTTCTACCTCAATTTCCAATATGGCTCAGCACCTGACTGCTGAACACCATTCCTAATACATATGTGAAAATTTATGTTTTGAATAAAGAAATTATTAAATAAATTTTGTTGGCCATTACTTTCTCCAAATATGCAGTACTAAAATTTGGATTACCTTTCAGTTATTTTACTATTATTTTTTCCTTCTTGTTGCAGATATATGGTTTTTCTACATCTGTAATTTTTCTGAAAAGTTGCAAGAGCAGTTTTGGGGTCATTATTAGGGATAAATGGATGCTCAAAGAGGTTTTTTTTTCAGTCCTATGAGTAATCCACTATGTAAGGAATGGAGGGATGGAGCCAGGCTTCTATGGAGTAAGACCTCTGAAACCTTGAGCCCTCAAATAAACTTTTCCTCCTCTATAATTGTTCTGTTTGGGTCCTTTCAGTCTCAGCAGCAAAAAACCTGACTATACATACTCTTTGAAAAATTTTTTCTTCCTAGTATTCTCAAGATTTAAAAAAAATATTTTGTATTGTCTCTTGTTTGAAACTATGGGTTTCTTAAAACTATGTACATTTTTCAACTTTCTGCACTAGCTAAGCATGTCAGGGTTTAATAAATATTAATTAATGATAATCATAGTATGATGATATAACTTTGTCATTACTTTGATCACACTACCCATACTTAAGGCCCCATTGAAATAATATTGATTTTTACAACAAACATAATTTTTTATCCTTGAAAGCCTTTCTTTTGTCTCCATTTTAATGTCTTCCATTATTGTTTGCTAGACATAGATGATGTGAAGAGTGAATCCGTTGTATTATTTATTTTTTCCATAACTGAATAAAGCAAAGGTGAAATTTGACATAGGAAACTTCTAAGAGCCAGATCCTGTAAATGCATATAATCAAAATGCATTTTTCAGAGATTTTGGAAATATATGGGATTGAATTTTTTGGAAATATAATGTTGATTTTTAAATAAATAAAAAAGTGTCCTTCATAAAGTCTTTTTATTATTTATAATTCTATTTTAAAAAATATTTTCATGAGGCTATTTTACTTGGATTTTCAAACAGTGCATTTGTTGGAACCAGTTCACCTACTGGTCCATATCCACATAACTCATGCTTTACAGTCATAGACTGGTGTGACACAGTGTAATAGAAAATGATGCATTGCCTGAATTTAAAGGAACATGGACTATTTCTGGATCTGCTGTGCAGCATGAGATCTGTATCACATTTGAAACAAAGCTAACCAAGCAGACAGAGCAGAAAGATATCTATAGCATCCATTAATCAGGGTAGAGTATATATTTTTTCAGCCTCTTACTCTATTTGCTTAGTATATTTTGAGACTGAAACAGAATAAAAAGAGCAAAATAGCCTTAGTGACCATTCACGTTGATCCTTACATGATCATCCTTAGAGAATCATCTCCTGAAAAAAAGCCAAAGCAAATCTAATTTAGTTGAAAATTGTTAAATAGTTGGTATTACATGTAGTCCTTAATTTCATCTTTTCTCACAGGGGTGTCATTAAATATTCTGCAATGTATGCATTTTGTTCTGTTTATAAATATATGACTAAATCAACCACTTAAAAGTCAATTAAATTAAAACTAATCTGAAACATGTTATTTATAAGAAATATAAATATCAAATTAATTCAGATTTGAACTCGGAAAAATAAACAATATAGTAAAATAAACTAAAATATGTTAATTGTGTCTTATGGAAGACCTTCAGTTTGGGTAAAAGTAGAAATTTCAAAGTAGAGATTCTTTGAGGCATAATTGCTCTACATATTTCAAAGAAAGCAATTGTCTTCTCTCTTCACTCTATGAGATATGTTTAGCATTCTCAAATACTTTTCACATAAGTATATACCATCTTTCCCACTGGCTCTCCAAAATTAAAATTCTTGAAGTTGAGCCACTGTATTCTCCCATTCAAATTGCTTATCCATCCAAGTTCAGGGAGGTAAACTATCCAGGAATGAGATTGATTCATATATTTTACCCATCTGGCCCACATGATGGAGCTTAAAAGTAAAATACTTCTAATCCTAATAAAATTAGGCACTTATGGCATAAACCCCACCTTGAATGAGATTTCATTAATGCTTTGTTCCAGGTTTTGGTATTCCCTCTTTCTCCTTTTTCATCTGGATACTCTATATCTTGCCTTCCCTCATAGCTACACTTATATTCCTTTGAGATAATTATTTCAAGGCTCTGGTTATTGCAAATAAAAAAAATATTTTCCAATGGTTTATAAGTGATTACAGTTACTAAATATATACAGGTAATTTTCAAACCTTTATTCCCATTCCTAGTCAATTCTTCACAGCTGTATTGAGGTAACCTGTCCTTAGAAATTAGCTAATGTATTGTCTTATACACAACCTCCACCTTGAAGCAATCTACCTTTCCATCCTACCACAAGTCCTGTTAATTTCATCACTATTTTCACACCAGGCTAGGCTGTGCAACATGAAGAGAAACATGGAGGTGGGACAGACACAAATACACTTGGGGAAAGATATTTAGTAATTATTTAATCTCCTCCCTAAAAGTTTAGTCATCCCAAGTCAGCCTAGATATAATATTTTAAAATACTTAGCTATAATATTTTGACATCCACCTCTCCATTCTCAGCCCTATAACTAATGGAAACCAATACCATGAGTGCCAATACCATCCTGTTTTTGTTACTATAGTTCTATGGCATAATTTAAGGTCTGGTATTGTAATGTCTCCTGCTTCACTTTTTCTTACTAAGGATTGGTCTGACTGTTCTGGGTCTCTTATTTTTTCTGTTTCTATGAAGAATGTCATTGGAATTTTAATAGGAATTGTATTAAATCTGTATAGGGCTTTTGGTAGTATGACTCTATTTTGTCAAATGATTTTTCTGCATCTATTCAGATAATCATGTGAGTTTTTAAGTCTATTGATGTGGTGAATTATGTTGATTGATTTTCATATGTTGAACCAAACTTGCATCCCTGAAATGAATCCCACTTGTTAATGGTACACTATCTTTTTCAAGTGTTTTTGTATGTGATTTGCCAGTATTTTACTAAGAATTCTTGTATTTATGTTCATCATGGACATTGGTCTGAAGTTTTCTTTCCTTGATGTGTCTGTTTTCTGTTTTTGGAATCAGGGTGATATGAACTTCATACAATGTGTATGAAAGGGTTCCCTCCTTTTCTATTTCATGCACTGTTTTAAGGAATAAGACTTTAGTTATTCTTTGAAGGTCTGATAGCAATTGGTGAGAATCCATCTAGTCCTGGGATTTTCTTTGTTAGTAGGCTTTTGATGGCATCTTCAATTTCATTGCTTGAAATTTATCTATTCAAATTTTCTATGTCCTCTTGAGTCAATATGGGTAGGTATATGTCTTTTAAATTTGTTGATGTCTTCAATATTTTCTATTTTATTAGAGTATAAATTTTTCAAAATAGTTTCTGATTATCATGTGTATTTCAGTAGTGCCTATTGTGATATTTCCTTTTTCATCACAAATTTTAGTAATTTGAGTTTTTTGTCTCTTTCTCTTTGCTTGTTTGGCTAAAGGTCTATCAATCTTTTTTCAAAGACCCAACTTTTTGTTTTATTGATTTTTTGATTTTTTTGTTTCAATTTTATTGATTTGGTTCTGATTTTAATTATTTCATGTCTTCTACTGCTTTCATTGTTGATTTGTTCTTTTTCTATGCCTTTTAAATGTAATATTAAGTTATTTACTTGGTGAATTTCTATTCTTTTAATAAATGAGTTCACTGTAATGAACTTTCCTCTTAGAACTGCCTTCATAGTGTCCCAGAGAGTTTTATATGTTGTGTTGCTATTCTAATTTACTCTAAGGTTTTTTTTTGTTTGTTTTCTGTTTTGTTTTTTATCCCTTTTTTATTCTGCTATCCATTGGTCATCCAGGTGTTAGAGTAGCTTGTATTTTTTATTTTATCATTGATTTATAATTTAATTCCATTATGACCTGAAAGAATGCAAGGTTGTTGTTATTGTTGTTGTTATTATTATTATTATTATTATTATATTTGCTAAGAGTTGCTTTGTCACATAAGATATGGTTTGTTTTAGAAAATGATTCATATGCTGCTGAGAAGAAAGTGTATTCAGTCATTGATGGATGAAATATTCTCTCTCTCTCTATATATATATATATCTGTTAAGTTTAAATTGTGAATTGTATTTTTTAGTTCTATAGCTTTTTAATAGCAGTGGTATTGTGGGGTCTCTGGAGTGTGAGAGGCAGTGCTCCTGGAAGCAGGGTTTAGGCATACATAGAAACCATGTTCTTCATTGAATGGCAATTGATCTGAAGATTTTAAATTAGTGCATGCTGAGGCCCAGCAGTTGCCTGCCCACACTGAGATAGGATACCACAGGAATCTCCCCTGAGTTCACTTGTGCCATGGAGGAGCCAATCCTTTGTCTCCTCTATCACTCTCAGACTCCAGACCTTGTGTTTCAGGGTCTACCAGTTTCACTCTCCAAGGCCAATCACTTCTGCCCCTGCCGTTTTGAATTCTTGCTGGATGTGTCCCACCCAGAAAGGGATGGAGAGAGAGCCCATGGGTTTCCACCTGTATCCCCCTGTGTAAGCCCCTTTCCACATGTGACTTTTCTCCTGATCACTTAGGCATTCAATATGTCATATGGTGTGTGTTTGCCAGACCTATATTTTGGGTCCAGCTCAGGTTTATCAGGAATCTGCTTCCCAGCTCCCAGTCTCCATGGCACAGCTGCAAAATGGCTCTTTCCTCTATCCTCTGCAGGCAGCTGGGAGAGATGTAAAGTCTTTCCCACATGAGGGTATTGTGCAGCACAACTTTCAGATTAGTCCAGCAGTCTTTGATTTTTGATTTCTTGGTAAACAGACACGACACAGTCCTCCGAAAAGTATGGGTTTCTTTAATTCCCTTATCTCTCCATTTTGTTCACAGAAGAACTGCTCCAGCTGGCACTAGCAATTTCTTCCTTATTTTAGTATTTCCAACCTTCTGGGTCCCTGATCTGATTTGAATATCCAGTATTAATTCCCAGTAAAGACCCTACCCCATTTTTCACCCACCTTGCTTAGAAGCTATTTTTCTGTTTTCTTGGTTTCAATTCACAGGTCTTCCAGGAAAGGGACCTCCTATATTCTGGCATCTTGAAACCTCCAAAACCTTTTTCTTAATTCACTTTGTAAAAATTTCATTCAAATCAAAGCAATATGTTGTTTGCAGAGAAGTTAGAAATTGGAAAAGAAAAAAAAATGAGAGAAATTTTCTATCTTCTAATAATCTTCCCTTCTCTTCCTTTTCTTTCCATTCCCTTGAATTCTTTGTCATCCTATCTTTTTCCATTCCTCTGTTTATCTCTCATCCCCCTCTTCTCCCAATTGCTCCTCTTTTTTTTCTCCTATGTCTCTGTCTTTGTTTTTATTCATTACATGGTTATTGAACACCTAATCTGTTTAAGGACCTTGCACCTAGAATATAAATCAGATATAATTCTACATTAAGGCTTAAACATAAGTAATGTGTCATAATAAAATTCTCACAATGTATTTATTTATTTATTTTTTAGTTGTAGATAGAAACAATACCTTTATTTATTTATTCATTCATGAGGATCTAGCAAAGTGCCTCACATGTGCTAGGTGAGTACTCTACCACTAAGCCACAACCCCAGCCCCCTCACAACATATTCTAAGGGTAAAGCTATTATCTATATTTCATATAGAATGAAACTTAAAATCAAGAATGGTTAAAGAATACAGAGGTCAGACAGCAGATAACAAATAGATCCAGGATTCAAATGTAGATGTTTCCAAATCTAAAACCATATGTTTTCCCCACAAAATAACTTGATATCTAAGAAGTTTGTGACACTGAGAGAGGAAATGGACACAAATTAATTGAGGTACTGAAAAAAGCAAGTACACTTAGAGGACATAGTGGACAAAGAGCTTAATGAGATAAGGCTGGAGGGGAAGGGAAGAATGTGAGGGTGCCCAGCCTTATAAGCCATGCTAATCAGGTTACTGTTTAATCCTGTGAGCACTGGGAAATCACTGAAGTGCTTTAACTAAGGAGCTGACCCAATAAGGTTTACACACTGAAAAGTTAGTTTTGAGACCAGGGAGAATGTGAAAGGACTAGCTGTGTAGTAAGATAGTGGACTAAAGTGATGCTGTAAAAAAATGCTTAGGTGAAAAAAAATGTAAAATTGTATTGCAAGATGGATTTGATGTGTAGATTAAAAAAGGGCAGATTTCTAGGATAATTCAGATGTTTCTGCCATCCATATTGAATAGAAAGCATCTTGGATCTGGGATGGATGAGAGAGTGAGATGTTGATTGAACATAATGCATGTGTGAAGTAGAAACAAATAAAATAAGGAAATGATGCATAGGGCCAAGTTTTGAAGAGCTACAACATTAATGGCTAGATAGAGGGAGATTCTCTTAGAAAAGGGATAGTGAAGAGAAAATCAGAAATTAAAATATATATATAATCTATGTATATATGGATCTAGGGAAAGCAGAAGATTTTTAAGGCAAACGTGGTGAGTAGCATCAAATGTTCTTGAAATTTACACTGCAACTGTCAATCAGATTTAGTGGTTGAGGATCATTTCTAACATTAGCAAAAAAAAATGTTGAAGTCAAGGTTCCAGAAGTCAGATGAGAATGAACGAAGTTAAGTGATAGAACCTCAGAGATAAAGAAATTCTTCTAAAAAGAGGAAGTGATCAATAAAGATTTCAGAAGAAATACATTGTTTTCTCCTTAACATTTTCTTGAAAAAATTCTATGCTTAAAATAATTCAAAATGTAGAGTTGTAGCATAATAATTTTGTATGTTTATTTAATACTTTTAATTTTTACTAGTATTGTTATATTTTTATCACTAAATTTTAAGGTCCTCAAAAGAAGAAATATGACTCTATTAGTTTATATCTATTTATAGTCTTCTAATTTAGTATATACATACATGTATTGCTCAGTCATCAACAGTTTATTACGTATATACTATTAATGAAGTGAATATTCTACAGTGTCAGAAGTTCTTTAATTTTTTTTTAATCTTCAATCATGTGGTAACCTTAAAATAATAGCTAGTTGTGTTTAGATGCTCTGGTTAAGCACTAGGTTGTGCTCTGAAGCTATAGTGCCCAGATTTGCATTTCTTTTCTTTTTTTCCCATATAAAGTCATGGTACAAAACCATGACTTTTATAATGAGATATATGACTTTTATCATGTGAAGAAATTTTATATTATACGAAGCGGGACAACACTGGGAAAAATTGAATTCACATACTATTATGAAATGCAAAGCTTTAGATAAGACAAGGCCTCTCTGTCAACAGAACCACATTCACTTAATTAACAGATAACAATAAGTAGATCAATCTGCATATACACTAATTTTTAAAAATAGCAAGTAAAGTAATAAATATACAGTAAAAAAAAACCCCAAAACAACTATTTCCACCCTAATGTTTAGGAATAACTCAGTTGGATACCCATTTAATAGAGCTTAATGACAGCAACGTGAACATTTTATTGAAAGGAAAAATGAAGCTTAAGTTATGTAATCCACTATTAAAATTGTCAAGATAATGGTTAAGTGTAATATATTATTCTCTTGAACTAGAAAAACACTGAAGTCACTAATAAATGTCATTTTGTATAACATATTATATGAGTGCATATGTTCTTTAAATATAAGGCACAAAATACAAAATTATATATAAAGAACTGGGTCCATGCTACTTCTTTCTAACATGTTTTTGGCTTTATATCATTTTTTCACAAATAATATATATTTTAATTTGTTAAATATTTTTTTACTTTTTAGTTTGTAGTTATTATAATCATACATATATTTAAATGACAGTATAACAAAATAGTGTATGACAACCCTAGAGAAATATGGCATTTATTTTTTCTCTAGAAGGGTTCAAATATCTGTTCAAATTGAGAAATGTTAATTTAAGACATTTGGAACAAGTCAGTTTGCAAAATATTCCAATTTCTTCCTCCAAGGCTGTTGAGAGCTACAGCTGAAGGGGCCCCAGCAAACTTCCAGCTGCCAGAAAACTTCCAGCTGCCAGCTAATGATTGGCTCACAGCAGCCCCAGCAACATCTAGCTGATTGGCTCCTCTGCAGTGATACTCATTGGGCTGTTTCCCTGCCCTTTCAGACTATGGAGCTGCTCACTGGGGGACTTCTTTGGATCTGCCCACGCGACCCAGCCAATTGGCCTCAAGAGCAGGAGGATTGTGGGAGTGGGGGAGGCTTGTGTGGTGTGTGGGAGGCTTTTGGGAAGCCGGTGGTGGCAGTTGGGCTCTGAGAGTTTTTCCTGATGAGCTGTTTTATTTGGCTGTGTGGTTCTAAAAATAAAGTTAGTTTCTTTTGACAAGTGGCTCCTGAATTGTGCCCAGCCAGACTGTGGCACAAGGCAGTTTAAAATCTAACTCATGTGATTAGACCCAAAAGATCTTGACCAAGTAATATAAAAGAATGCAAAAAAAAATAAAATAAAAGAATGCATACTGTTGCAGTTCAGGGAACACAGAGGTGCTGTGAGTTCTGACATTTAAGAAAGTGGCTTTAAGAAAGCAGACTTGGCTTGAACTTTTAATCTAGGATGGAATGTGGCTCCATATTCTGGGAGACAAAGAAAAGGTAAGCAATGATAAATGGAGCTACCAGGATAATGAGGACTGTAGTTTAGCTGGAGACTATGTAGTGATCAGAGGAGATACTGCAAAATAGTCTGAGGTCAAAATCTTGGTTAAGTTTACCATTAGGAAAGCCATTACATAACATTATACTTTACTCCTCAGATTTATTGGGGTTTCACCCTGTTTTTGTAAGTACATCCAATGTAATACCTTTTGAGGTTTTTAAGCTTCATAAAATGTATTTTCAAATTAGTTAATAGAGAAAACACATAGGAAATCAGAAAAAAATAGAGAGAAATTACACATTACTGAAAAAAAAAAACATTTGTTTTTAGATAACTCTTTTTAGAAAAACGAGATTCATCATTAACTTCACTACTCTGTATCTCCTCACTTTTATTGCTCTTTTCTAATTGTGTTTCACATCCTACAAGTAAGTGAGATTTATGTAATTATCTAGATTATTGATTTCCTTTTCTTATTTCCTTTTCATTCTTTTTCTCTATGAAATATAATAAAATGTTTATAATTTCAATCCTTCCATTTTTTTCACCTCCCTTTAGTTTACTCATGTGAATTCTTCGTATAATGGATATTTGTTAAAGATTGTCTTTAGAAATGTTTAGAGTCTTAGAAATGGAATAAAGAAGGTTAATTGATGAAAAGCATTTTTTGTCTCCATTTGTGGAGCAATGTAAGACCTAATGTTTATCACTGTTCATGTGAATGATTTTTACATATTTAAACTCCACCATATAAAAGTTAACCAATAAAGAGATGTATGTATTCACTTAAGTCACAGATTTCATTTAACATTTTAACATTATCTAATAACAGTGTAAAAACATCTGTTACATACTTTATGTCGCATATTTAACAAATTATTCTGGTTTTTATAGAATTCTGTGAGGAATGACAACATATCACTTCTTACTTTAACGTTCTCCAAATTAAGTTGTCCTATGTTACACAATATTCTTGAAAACAACCTGCTAAAAATTTAAAAATAGCCTCCTTCTAGCAATAAGAATTTCTTCAGAAGTAGAACATTTTCCAACATATTAATATTTTCAAAAAGATGATAACCCTGTCAGGGATTAGACTGTCTCCAGGGTTGAAACCATAATCTGGTAAATAACTTCAACAGAGGATCTTTCTCCCTAAATAGGAAACTTTCTCATCAGGGAATCCCGCAGATATTCATTTCTTCAAAGATAGGACCATTAAAACATGTCAGAATCTTCAAAGTGGCAAACATGCCACCCCTTAGCAAAATGAAGTTCTTTAAAGTAGAAGCCCAACAGCATTTGAATGCTCTGAAGGAAAACTCCCTGAGCTCTACAAAATGCGGCTTCCAGTACCCAACCCTCAGATTTTAATTTTAAAGTGTTATGCAGATGTTTTGTAATCTACTTTTTTGATAGACTGTATTTTTTAGAACAGTTTTAGGTTCATAGCAAAATTCTGCAGAAGTAAAGAGATTTCTTTATATACCCCTGCCTCCACACATGCGTAATCTCCTTCATTATCAACATCCCCCACGAGAATGGTACAAGTGATGTTTCTACATTGACCCATCATTTTTACGTAAAGTCTATAATCCACATTAGGATTGGCTCTTGTAGGTGTTCATTCTATGGGTTTAGAAAAATAAGGTAATGAGTTGTACCCAGCATTATTATAACATACAGTGTAGTTTCTGTGTTCTAAAAATCCTCTATGCCTTACCTATTCACATTTCTCTCCCTTCAATCACTGGAAACCATGAATATTTTTACTGTCTACATAGATTTGTCTTTTCCATACTGTCATAGAGTTGGAATCATGCAGTGTGTAGCCTTTTCAGATTGTCTTCTTTCACTTAGAGGTCTACATTTAAATTTCCTCAATGTAGCTTGATAGCTCATTTCTTCTTAGTGTAGAAAAATGTCCTATTTACCTACTACAAGATATCTTTGTTGTTTCCAAATTTTGGAAATTATGAATAAAGCTGCTATAAACAGAATTTGCAGTTTTTTTTTTTGTGTAGATGCAATGTTTCAACTTATTTGGAGAATGCCAAGAAAGGCAATTGGTGGATCATATGATAATAATATATTTAGTTTTGTAAGAAACTTTTAAACTGCCCTCCAAATTCATTATACAATTTCACATTCCCAGTAGCAATGAATGAGAGTCCCTGCTGCTCATGATCCTTGCCAGCATTTGGTGTTGTCAGTGTTCTGGATTTTGGCTTGTGTAAGAAGATTGTTGTGGTATATGTTGACAATGTCTTTACCAGAGCAGTTGTTTTTAATTGTGCTGGAGTCCAGTTTATCAACTTTTTATTTCATGGAACATGCATTTGGAATTGCATCTAAAAAATCATTGCCCAAGCCAAGTTATTTTGATTTTCTCTTATATTATTGTCTAGATATTTTATAGTTTTTATATTTTTAAATTTAGATTTGTGTTCCATTCTGAATTAATTCTTGTGAAGTACATGAAGTTTTGTCTAGATTTATATATTTACATTTGGATGTTCAGTTATTTGAACACCATTTGTTAGAAGGACCATATTTTATGTTATATTTCCTTTGCTCCTTTTTATCTGTAGGTCTCTATTTGTCTAGTCTTTCTCCAATACTACCTCTCTGTTACTGTAGCTTCAGAGTAAATCTTGAAGACGGGCAGTGTCACTTCTCTTTGTTCTTCTCCTTCAATGTTGTGTTGGCTATTCTGGGTCTTTTGCTTCTCCATATAAACAATATAATCAGTTTGTTGATATTCAAAACAAACAAACAAACTTGTTGGCTTTGTTTACTGGATTTGTTTATAGATCAAACTGAGAACTGACAACTTGATCTACAATCTACTTTTGAAATATTCACATTTCACTTGCACAATTTTAATTGATGGAATATCTAATTATCAATTTAGAAAGCTTAGAACTGAAAGGCTTGTATCTATATTTCTTTAGTCTAAAATAAGTTCTGGGAAAAATAATACATTAATGGTCAACAGATCATTAGGGAATTGCATGGTTGAATTCTCTCTGTTCATGTTATCTGTGTTCTGGGAGAGCAGATAAGTCAGAAAAACAAGTTCTCTAATGATAAGTAATTGATCTTGATTTTTTTTTAGGAAAAATTTTTATTTGATTTGTCTACCTGCTTGCGACATTGCAGAACTATGTTAATGTCAGAGAAAGCCCTATAAGCGTGATGTGTGCTCAGCCATCATTACTGTAGTTATCCTCATTACCATTCATGTTGCTGCCACTATTTTCCACTCTAAAATTTCTGCTTTACCAGAGAATATAGTTTTGTCAAAAATTGAAATTTGATAAGTTTTGATATTGGATATAAACTAATATTATGAGTGTAAATAAATTAAATGTCTAAGAAAAGTTTCTGAAATATACAGATATTAAGAAAGAATAAATTCTTACAGCAATAGTTTGTTTTCATTTTTACTTTTTATTATTTTCTATGTAGTCTAGGTTTGATTATAATAAAAACATTATAAAATTTCTATCTGTGATATTCTATTTCTAAAACGATTTGGAAAGCTGATTCAGAATGCATTAATTTTGAGATTATAGGGATCAGGAGCAGGAAGCGGGTCATATTAATTTTCTTTTCTCTCCCTCATTTATTTATTTTCATAAGGTTATGATGTCATTCTACATTTGAAAGAGGGATAAAATATTATGGTGGTGGTGGTGGTGGTGTGTGTGTGTGTGTGTGTGTGTGTGTGTGTGTGTTTAAAGCTTGAATGTATGATAGAATTCAATAGAATATATAATTAACTTAATATTCGCAATTAGAATATAGATATGGCTACAAGATATCATGCACAAAAATAATGGGTTTGAATCTCAGAATGGAAATTGTGGTTACAACTTTTTCAGGTTAAATGATGACAACATTTACTGTCTGTTACTCTATGTGTCTTCTTTATATTTAGACCATTTTGCAAGTGTCTATAGTTCCACATCCTATGGACAACTTTCTACCATAACAAAAATCACTTAAACATTAACATATATTTATCTCTGTAACTTTGGGCAACTTAATTTTCTGAATTCCCACACTTTTATTCCTATAGTTTAACAATTGTTATTTTTCAGAAATAGAAGCAGTCTGTGAGAAGCACAGCCTTGGTGCCAAAGTTGTGGCTGTAATGGAAACTGAGGTCAAGCATCAGTTATCCTTAGTTGCAGTTGTAAGAGATCTGAGAGACATGTTTTCATGGCCACCACATTGGATGTGAGCTGTTTTATTATTAGAGGTTCTCTAAGAAAATAACAGTGTTAAAAGAAAACCAAAATAGTAAGCAACTGTTATGTTCCAGATGTTTTGAGTATTTTCATATTTGTTGTCTTTTTAAAAAAAATCTCACAGAAACCCTAAGAAGTAAATTTGATTATCTTTTTGTTAAATATATAAAAGCTGAGGTTTAAATGACTGACCCCATCTTAATTTTGAAAAGATATTTGAATAGTAAATGCTACTATTTTAAACTAAATTATTAAATGCCCTGGGAGAGTTCTAGAAAATATGCTTTGTCTTGAGGAAAATTGCATAAGAATCTAGAATTGTAAGGTAATTCTTGTTTATTCACTTTTAAAAGGTTGTAGGAAGCATTCTGATTGTTAAGCGTTTTAGAGTAAATAATAGTTTCAACATTTAGAAAAATTAACCATGGACATTTCTGTCTATTCTATCGACTCCCCCTATATTGGTTTAATTGCAATATCAAAAACTATATTCTTTTGAACTTTAATTTTCTCTTTTAAATGGAAGGAATCTATTTCCCTTTTGTGATCATAGTCACGTCATAAAATTTACCCTAACAAATTTCTTTTGCTATTGAGTATTTCTGACTTAATGGAATATTTGAGGAATGTTCATAAGATATACTATGAGCCCCACAGAGATAAAATAACAAGTCTTAAACTCTGGTTTTCTGCTTCAAAGTAAATTACTCACTATTAAAATGAGATCTCTTCTGGTGTCAGTAATAATGTTCACATATATTGAAGTTGAAGGGCCATGTGCTGGATCTGTAGCTCTTAAAATTTATAATCTCATTACTTTTATCTGTGGGTTATATTGTGACTTTTTGCATATTGGAAATTAAAATGTAGAAAAAATTTTATATTTAAAGAAATTTTAAAAAGCAGTACTAAACCCATTACATGCTAATATTAAGAACATACATTTTATGAAAATAGAAATTTTCCAAAAAAAGAAGAAAAGGTATGAAATTGTTTTACACTATTTCAGCTCTCTTCAATGTTGAAATTAATAGTCAATAGTCTATTTTTATATCTGCTTCTTCGTTTCATGTGCTGCAATATAGTATGATCAAAGTATAGGAATAAACTCCAGTCTCCCATAGATATGTAGTTGTCATTATAGGTACTCACAGATATTCTTCTTTGATATTATATCAAAACTCAGCAAGTGGTTGTTTTTTAAGGTTATAATCTGAAATATGAAATCATATCAAAAAGTTTTTTTATACCTCATTACATTAAATCCATTGAACTGTTTCTTATGCATTTTGAGTGAATCTCTCGACCATGAATGATTTTGTAGCACCACATATTGGTTATTTGGAACATACAGATTCACTGAGTTTTGCATATCTTCCATATATGAAAATATCATATTTATTCATTAATGTTCTCACCAATTTTATCAGAAAATCTTAATCATTTTAGAACTCAAATCTGATCATTGGCCACAAATGCTGTTGTTCTCTTTCTCTGATAGTTTAATTCAATAATTTTCTATACAATATCCGCCAAATACTCATGACTGGATAACCAATTTTCAGTCATTTTTTTCAAGTAAAAGGATATATTCCATGAACGAATAGCTATTTCAGCTTGTTACTCAATTGAGCAAATGCTTTCCCCCCAAAGACTCGTCTTACTTCAATATATAACAAAATAAATTTTTGTGTATTTCCCATTTAATCACATGGGATCCTAAAAACTTGATATATACTCAAGTTTCAAGATTTAATTAAACTATGGATTTTTACTGCCTCATTGAATACAATCTGAAAAGAAATTCTTCAATTAATAATGAATTGATTAAACCATTCATTTATTAATTATGGCTCTGTGGTGGTGAAAAATGCAGTGACTACTAGAATCATTTAGTTCAAAATGCCAGGAGTTTTAACCACCTTTACTTTTTGCACCACTGATATAATTAAGATCCCTGTGAAAAAAAATCAATTATGTCTTGGTATTATTATAACAAAAATTTTGACCTTGTGTATTCCTCAAAAAATGACTTGAGTACCTGAAGTATGCACAGACCACACTTTCTAAATCTCTGTTCAAAATTATAATTAAGAATTCCTCATAGTCAGACTTCTATTTTTCTGCATTAATATCCTACCATGTGATTTTTGTCTCAAGGTCATGTCTTGAAGTTCCAGTTATCACTTATGCACTGAAGGCCAGAAGAAGGGAGAATGATAGAAAGGTTTTTTAAAAAAGAGATCTGAGCTGAATCTATTCTCTTTAATCTGCTTTCTCAGAAGTACCACACCTCTATTCTACATTTCATTGACTACAACAAGGTCGTTTACAAGGGAGGCAGAAAAATTTGTCTTTTGTCCTATGTATTAATGTTCTCTATGTTAATAAAACCCTAAAATTAGGGTTTTTATACCAAAGAGAAATGGGCTCTGATGGCCTCTGCTGAAATAGTAAAATAGTTGTTATATAACATATAAAGCGGAGACTGATATAGATGCTTTTTGCTCCTTAAGGAGATAATGACTATTGACCTAGCACCAAACTGGGCACCTCACCATTGGCCTTTATCCTCTCTAAAGAGCAGACATTGTGCATCAGACTGTAGCTAGTGCCTCTATGTGCTCCCTAGGATCCAGCAATAGAAATTTATATGTGCAGTGCATCAGATGTGATTCAGCTCTACTGATGACTAACCATTTTAGGCTGAACTGAGAGCACTACAGCCTCTCTAAGTTTCCTGAATCTTATCCCAATTATATTTCATTTAATAACACTCACTGAAATATCTTGTGGCAGGGGAAATGAAACTACATGCTTCTATGGGATCATTCATCAAGAACTAATTGAAGCTTTCATACAGTTTAGTGCTGATTAAACAGTGTAACAATAAACAATAACAAAATTCATTGGAGAAGGATTTGTTTTGCCATGAGAAAAATGGTTCCATTTTATCCTGGGATTCCTGGTTTAAAGAGTCTCCAATTTACAAAGGGATAAGCACAGGCTCCTCTGCATAATGATGGGGTGGAAGCTGTGTCAAATGTATTAGTGTTGCTCCACTGGAGCCATTCTCATCCTAAGTATTTGCTATTGTGTGGGACTCTGGCAGGAGGCTGCAGGACCAATAGGATTTTTAAAAGTTTATTTTTTACTGTTTATTATTATTGTGCAAAAAACAGCTCCTCCATAGTTTTCAGTTTTTTGAAAATACAGAAAATTTTTTAAAGTATACTTTCACAAAGTTTGAATTTTAAAAAAATTACATATTAGAATCTTCCTTTTAAAAATATTTCCATGAAGCAGTTAGCTGGCTCTTTGTTATTGGAATCCTTGTTATTCCACATGTGGTGTTTGGACACTGAATTAAAAAGGAAGAAATAGAGAATGTATTCTGTATGCATTTTCTTGGAAGTGACTTAGAGGAAATAGTAGCAAAATGAAATATATGAGAAATTTTCTGCAAACTGTTGTAAACCTGAGAATCCATTTGGGTAGCCTGCTTAAAATGTGCTGCTGTATTTATGACTTAGATAGTAGTAAGCACCATAGGGTAGGTGCAGAATTTACTTGTTAATTGTTATGTCTTATATGTAATAATTACAGATTTTATGGGAAAATGTTATTAAGACTTAATTTAGGACAATAAGACTAGGCTCTCTACCATTTAAAAAATACTCAAGAAATGGTGTGTGATTATAGAATTTAGATAAATGGTGGTCATATAATTAACCTCTTAAGATGATAAGACACTATTAATATTGACTAATGTATTTTGAGGCTCTACCTGCAAAAAAAATTCTGGTAGTATATAATTAGAAATTTAAAATTCAAGTTTTTGTTCAAATTTACTTTGCATTATAAAATGTAATTTTTCATAAGGGCTTTTTAAATGGTAGCTTTCCAAAAGTCTTATTATGTCCTGAACAAATCACTGATAAGTCTAAATTATTTCCTAGAATGAAGAGGATTTAGAGAAGCCACAGTCATTTTTTTGGTTGAATAAGAAGCTAAATTAATGCTTTGTGTACTTAGTTGCTAGTCACTTTAGTTACTTTACAGCACCAATAATGAGTGAAGGATAAGTTTATAATATAACATCTAAGGGTATCAATATAATAGGTGTATTGGGGGATAATATAATGACTGTGGATTTTACAACTTTCATCTGATAGGCTAAATTTGTGTAGATTTGCCTAGTAGAATTTTATGGCACAAGGACCTGAAAATGGGAATAGCAAATTAGGCTAAATTAATTTAGAACTTCTACTGTGTTTCTCAAGCCCAGTAGGCAGTTTCTACTTGGGACCTTCCTTCTGCAATGACTCTTTCTCAATATTTTCACAAGTCATGTCATTCATCTTTTTCAGGCATTGGTCAAAAGCCACATCTGCAGTGAAGACATACTGACTACCTAATTTTGTACTGCAGCTTGCCTCACAGCTTACAAATATCAGTTGTCACTGCAGTAGTTTTCTCCATAAACATGTATTATTTGTACACCCTATATATTACCTATTTGTTTGTTGTCTACTTTCTAAAATTTAGGTTTTATGAAGGCAAGTATTTTTTTTCTATTTTGTTCATTGATAAATTGCAACACCCAATCCAAAGCCTGCAACATCATAACAGGCATTTAGTGATATATGTTGAGGGAATAAGTTGGACTTCTAGACCTCCCATACCCCACTAATCAATGGTTTGAGCTCAGGCAGGTCACTTAGCTACTTGCTTCTGATTCCTTTTCTAGAATATGTACGTGGAAAATCATGATTCCTGTTACATCTTGCTTGTTAAAATAAACAATGTGGATGAAAGCTTTTATGAAGGAAACTGGTATTACAACATCAAGTAGCTTTCAGACCATCCAGAGGAGATACTAGATTTTGCTTTTCTTGGGTTATTTGATTAAAAGAAAAGCTAGAACTGGTTTAAGATATTGACCTTAATAAACAGGATGTCTTGTCAAAAGAATGTAGGTTATACGTTGTTAATAATTCAATCATCAGGGCTGGGGATGTGGCTCACCTGGCATGTGTGGGGCACTGGGTTTGATCCTCAGCACCACATAAAAAAATAAAATAAAGATGTTGTGTCCACTGAAAACTAAAAAATAAATACTAAAAAAATTCTCTCTCTCTTTCTCTCTCCCTCTCTCTTTCTCTCTCTCTTAAAAAAAATAATGCAACCATCAGATAGACTTATGGTCAAAAGCAAGAAATGACTTATAAAAACAGACTTATAAGGAGATAGAATTAGAGGAGTGGAAATATAGGTCAATGAAGGTTATACAGTACTAAAACTAAGTAGCCTACATGAGAAATAAACAAGTGAGTATACATCACTATAGCAGGTTAATAAGAAAAGTTGTACATTACAGTAGGAAGGTACTGAGAGAGTTAATTATACATGTCAAAATGCCTAGGCCATGATACCCAGGTTTTTGGCCAAACACTAGTCTAAAGATGTTGTTAAAAGAGTATTTTGTAGATGTGGTTAACATTTATTGTCAGTTGACTTTTAGAAAATTGCTTTCAGTAATGTGGGTGGTAAGTATAATCAACTAGTTGAAGGCCTTAGAACCAACCAAGATTTCCTGGAAATAAAAATCCTGTCTCAAGACTGACACATAATTTGTTATTGAGTTTCTATGCTACTGGCTTGTCCTATAAATTTCAGACTTAGCAGATCCCATGATCACATGAGCCAATTCCTTAAAATTAATCTCTCTTTTTTCCATATATGTTATTGAATCCATTTCTCTGGACAACCCTGAGATGGTTAGTAATCTGTGGTTTATATTTCCTGATTTGGAGATGATTTTATAGGTTAAATAAAAGTGTGTGTTAATTTCATAATAAAATGCTGGCACACAGTAGGGACTTCAAAGAGTGGTCATTCTTGTGGTAGTGGTGGTGGAGAGGAATCATGGTACATTTCCAATGGAGTCTGAGTCTCAAGAGTATCCACTGAGCACCTGAAGTTTGTTGACTGTTTTCACAAGTCAAATAATTAAGACTTCAGTCACTAAGAAAAAGTGGTCAAAATATTAAAAACTAAATTTGGTTATATTGGTACAGGGAACACAGGGCTTCATAAAGGTATAAATTCATCATCAAACAGACTGGAATTCAAATTCCATCTTTGCTTCTTACCTACTAAATTATCTTATCTGCAAATGGGTATAAAACTGTTTTCTCCCTGAGCTTATTGTAAGACTTTAGGAAGATAAATTATGTAAAATATCTAGGATTGTATGTGTCATATTTTTTCTTCATGTACATAAGGTACAAAACATCAACATTGAATTTCTTAGTTTTTAAAATCCATGCTTTAGACATATATCAATTGAGTCCATTTCCAATTCGATAATTGAAGCAACATTTGTTGCTTAGGCATTTTGACATTTTAACTCTCACAATACTTTCTACCTTAATACCTCCCCACTCGCATAAATGTAACTTTGTGGAGAAAAAGAATGTGTATAAAGAGAAAGCATGTTGAAATAGTCTTGAGAAAATTTTAAAAAGAAGTGACTCCATTACCAGATAGGAGGATGTAAGGTTAATGCCTCTCATCCCTTTAGGCAGTTATATTACAGAGGTGAAAACCAAAGATCCTCAGAAAGCTCTTGTCTGTGCAGCTTATAGTTACTTTGTCCCAGTAAGTTGAAGAGAAGCAGCAAAGCACAGTATGTAATATGCCTTGGCAAAGTCAACTCTGGAAAGCTGGTAGCAAAATTACCAGTGCTGTAAGGATAAAGAGAAAACAGAGTCATCACTGTGTTCTCAAATAAGCATCTTATTATATGCCCATTAACTATCAGTAGTGTTTAGAACTAAAGTGTTACTCAATCTAGGGACATCATTTAATTTGAAATGATGTTAACAGTATGATTCTAATGTCATAAATATATATTCTGCAAATATGACAAAGGTGCCAGAGAATGGTGCTTCTTATGGGAAGGAAGAACAGAAAAGTTTGATTGTAATATTATTTCTTGAGAACTTAACAAGGCACAGTAAATGTTACTTCAAAAAACAATTTTGGTGCCATGCTATAAAAGAAATAGATACCATACATTTCATCTAACTTATTAAGAAGTTAATGAATTTGTTCCATGTAACTAAAATGTATTATTAATTATAATTCTTTGAAAGTAGAGTACATGCATCCAGGTGTGCTGGAAAAGTATGTCAGGGCAAAGGCTACTGCTAGCACTACCCCAAAAGCACCTACCTGCCTGGGGCTGGGTCAGGAAGGCAGATACTAGTATGGGGTGTTGTCAGGTAGGAAGAAGCAATGATTCAGACAGAAAATGTTTTGCCAGATCATCTGGGCTTAGAGACCAAGGTATGAAGCAGTGTAGACTCACGATTAGCCCAGAGGGTCCTCATTAGACAAGGTCAGAAGTGAAGAGAAAGGCGGAAGTAAGGCAGCAGGCAGGCTGTGTTTTGGTGGTAATGGAAAGAATGGCGAATGGCTCCTAGAGGCTTAAAGTAGATGCAAGGCCAAAGGTTACCATATTTTAGTTTTCAAATTGATAATAGCTTTAGTTGGTTTAAGTTGCAAATATCACAAACATTTATGGAATATTTAGACAATATAAAAGGTATAAAGGTAAAAGTGTGAAACAAAATGTTGAATTCTATGTACTTGGTAAACAAACTTCCACATTTTTTTCTTTCTTTTCTTATTCTACATAGCACATAACTTTTTTATTTTTTAAACATTAGTTCATATCAATATACCAATTCTTGTAAAGGAATTTCATGCTATAAATCCATATTATCATTTTGAATATTTGCCTCATAATTCTTTTGCCAGATGAATTTTATCCACCTTTTATGAATGGTCATTTAGGCTTTTTTGTTTTTTTCTTAAGCAAATACTGGTTGTAATAAACCCTCTTTATAACTTTTTCTTCTTACTGTATTACTTTAAATGTAAATAAAATGAATTTTTTATTAAAAAATAATATAACATGATAGAATCTTATCCTATAAAAAATTAAGCAAAGCATCTATGCTTCTATGATTGTTGCATACCATCAATTTCCTTAAGGTTTTTTTTTTTTGGCTTAATTTTTATCACTTTTAAATATCAATTTATATAATGCTCACTTGAAATTGCATTATAACTGTAAATTATAGTATTTTTACTCAAAGGTGTTCTTCAAACCTCAACTGTATAGTTGTTTTGATCATCAAGGTGGCAATATGCATCAAAGCAGAGTGTAGGGTAGAGTGAAAGGAGACTGTGACAATCAGCAGATTCTCCAGGCCAGGACAGACAGAGCTACCTCTCTCAGGTATGAAACAGATCTCATGGAGGTTGACTTTCCCACCACTTAACTTGGTTGAATCTTTCATTCCAGGTTTTTCATCCTTGAGGGTTGTTGGGTTGAATAGAAGTGGGTAGAGTGTGGTGGAAACTAGTGTTTATTAAAATATATACTGTGCTTTCAGCATTGTAAACATTATCCTACTTGACGCTTATAACACTTTGAAGTAGATATTAAAGAAACTTTTAATATAGATAAGATTATGGGTGTAGCATGGTTAAGAATTTGGCCAAGATTACATTATATACCAGAACTTGAATTTAAATCTGAAGGCCTCAGAATAAAATAAACTTGTTTATGGCATACTGATGTCCTGAGATATGTGGATTTGATAGTTGTTGGTAGTTGTTTCCAAAATCTCACACTACTCAATCGATCATACCTTTCTAGTCAATGAAATAGTAGAGTTGCAATTTCCTAAATTTAAAATATGGAGGCATTTAAGACTCAAAATCATCTTACTTGCATGATAGATGATTAAGTAATGCTATATACATTTAGTAAACCTGAAGAGAATATAATGATATATGAATTGAATAATGGCTTAGGGAAAATCTACCAGATAGGTAAACTGGTAAAATGTTTCAGCAATGTATCTCAGTGTATTGTAGGGGTTATGAGAGTGTTGAAAATAATTTTGCTTGTCAGAATTATCTGTCTTTAGTTGTGCTGCATACCAGAAGTGATCAGCAAGGAAGAGGCAGTGAACTAATACTGGACCAGCATAACTGGCACTGAAGAAAAAAAAAAGAAAAAGGATTGTCCAGAATTTATATTTGTGTACAGAAAGCTGAACTAATTTCTTTTTAGAATATTAGTGAACCAAAGCATTCTACTTCTGTCTAATCTAAAATTTTCCTGTTTAGGGAGAAACCAATGTAATTTCATGAAAAGATTAGGTAGGGCACTATCTTACTTTTTTCAAAACATGGTTTACCTGTATTTGTTCTAAGTCTGTGCCTTCCCTCATCCTGTCATCCTACTATAGCAGCAGGATCAACCATATAGAATAACCCTCACTTGACTGGTTTGTAGTGGGTAATAGAGCAGATATGGACACTGAGTCTATATCTGGAGGTTTAAGATTTAGGTCAGGAATGTCGTGTTCTCATCTAGGGTCTGAATTACCCCATGTTCTAGTATGTGAACCAGGGAACATGTACAAGCAACTGCAGAGAGGGGAGGGCGGGGGGGAGAGAGAGAACCATAACTTCAAACAGAGACACCAGCTTTAGGGTTTTTTTCCTGGACGTCCAGCACCATTGTTATCTTAAGGTTCAGTGAGACACCGACCTAAGTTGGGTTTATGTCACTTCCAATTGCAAGAATTCTATCTCACTGGTCAGTTTGAAATTAATGGAGCTGAGAAAGAAAACAGACATGCAAATCAAGATTATTTATATGTGAAAAAGGGAAAATTGAGTCCTTTCTTTTTTCATATTTTCTTTCTTGATTCTTTTTTATTGATGCATTATAGTTGTACATAATGATGGATTTGTTGTTACATATTTGTACATGCACACAATTTAACAATATAATTTGGCCAACATCATTCCCCAGTAACTTTATCCCTCCCTCCCCTACTCACACCCCAAACCCTTTCTTCTATTGATCTCCCTTTGATTTTCAGGAGATCTCCATCTGGTCCACACCTTTGTTTCATTTTTCTTCTCTAGTTCCTACACATGAGAGAAAAAACAAGACTCTTGACCTTCTGAGGTTTTCCAAAGTAAGAAAGGGGTAGTGGTTGTCACAGCAATTAACTGTACTATTAAAGACAACTCTTTCTTGTTGAGAAAATACAATCTTTATCAATACTAAAAGCATGCTCTCACCTTTTGAAAGGATCTTTTTACTCTTAAATATTACTCTTAAGATAATAAAGAATTTTTCTTTTGTGTAAATGGCTAGTGTTATGGAAAGAAAATAGGAATAACTTGACTGTTGTGAAATTTTCATTTCAGAATTTTTTTCAAACTACTCACATAAAAGAGCAGCCAAACAAAATAAAACAAAAACCTCTCCCATTTCAATTTATTTATACAGAGACACACATTTGAAAAATCAACAAATGAACACTAAAAAATTAACTAAATTTATTAAAATCTGATAATTAGTGTAAAGTTTAATTATGTTCAAAAGAACACACACCCAAAACAGATTAATACTAATAGTGTCTTTAACAATCTAAAATTTCTGAAAATACTTTAACATTTTTATGTAATATATTATAGTGATATTTCAAGGGAAAAAAAACCCACTTAATGATTTTCAGAAATGTTTGGAGTATAGATTATTAAAACTTTTTACTTCCATTTACTACCCAAGAAGATTCAAATATAATCTCTTATACATTAATGCAATGTTCTTAGAAGCATGGCTTTCTGGACAATATAGACTTTATGTCTGTCTACACATACACTATTCTATACAATGTATAATTTTCTGTGTGACTTATTTGAATAGATATAAGCAAGATGAAATTAAATAATTTTTACTTTTCAAGAATTTTTTTAAATAAAAAATGCATGTTTCCATTATATCCTGCATAATGGATATATATATATATATATATATATATATATATATATATATATATATATGACATGAAAATTATATACAGTAGAGTGTATTTGCTGGCTTGCAATTAATAATTTGTTGTTTCTTCTATTATTTTATGTCATTTACAGTATAGTATATACATCACAAAAGTAATGAAAAGCAAAGGGAAAAACTGGAAATATGTCTATAGGTATAGAATATACAAAGACTTCTATAATGTTCTCAAAATATAACTACATCTTTTCTAATACCTTTGTAAAATTTATATTTATAAAACATCCAACACATATAAATATATAATATGTATTTATAGTATAGTATACAGGCATGTAAGCATATGTACAAATTTGCCGCAGTCCGGCTGTAGCAAAATAACCAGGGGGTGACAAGCATCTTGTGTACATTGATACAGCAGGAGTGAGAGCCATTTATTGTAGGACAGGAGGGGTATATATACATTACACACAGCTTATCTTAATTAACATAAACTAGATACAGCAGTCAACCAATAAGGAATCTCCACACTTAATGGCTCACTGGCACCACCTCACAAACCACTCCCCCTGGCAAAATGCCAGGTGCCATACATCCCAACTTGTTTACAGACCCTAACACAAATTTATGCACTATATTTAGCCAACTCTTTGTTGGGACAAAGAGCTCCATTTTTTTCTATTATGAATAGATTTACTATTAGCATTCTTGTACATAAATATTGGAAACCATCACAATTATTTCTTAAGAAAATTTATTAGTAGAGAAATTGCTGCATGAAGAGAAGTATGATGATATGTCCTGTCAAATAGAATTAAGAAAATTTAAAAAATATATTTGAGGGCTGGGACATGGCTCAGAGGTAGAGCACTCACCTAGCATGCGTGAGGCACTGGGTTCGATCCTAAACACCACATAAAATAAAATAAAGATAATGTGTCCACCTATACTTAAAAAATAAATATTAAATATATGTTTGAACATATTTACTATATTGTCTATGTACTAATTATTCACTTGGCCATGGGGCGCTCTTTAAATTGTAACAATCTGACACCAAAGTAAGCAATGCTAATGGGCTGATGTGGCTTTATATTGGCTCATATAGGCAAATATGCACATATAGTTATATATTTATGTCTATCACCAAAATAAATATGTTGACATGAATCTGAACTTATTTCATGTATAAAATATCATCACCATTTTTAAGTTAGCAGGTTTTTCATAATTTTAAAATGCTTATTATACTCATATACACTTATAATTTTGTATCAATATTTACTGTTTCTTAGTCCAGTTATTTTTAACCTTTCTAATTCTTTTCTCTTATTTGCACATATAACTTAGAAAGAAATAACATAACATAGAACTTTTTATACATGCAAACTCATATATAAATCTATACACACAAATATACATACTCCCGAACATAAACTTACCTATGTAGATCTATTTATCTAACTTACAGAGACTTGTCTTTGAAAAAAAACACAGGATAATTAACATGGTGTACCCTTGACAGTATTTTGCTTTTCTCACTAACATATTGTGGAAATTTGTGGTCACTCGATTTAAAATACTGCTAATTCTTGCTTTTATAATCGAATCATAGTAGTTTACCTAGTTGATGTAACATAATTTTTCACATGTAACTATCAGTGGATCCTATACATTTAATTTTTTTTACCAATTTGATAATTGGATTTCAAATGTATTTTTTTGTATTCATTTGTTTGTGGTGTGTCCCATCATTTTTTATACATTTTGATGATTTCCTTTAGAATATTTTTCTTGTTGAACATTTGTTTTGCTATTTAAGTATTAAGTTTTCCATATAATTATCAAATGCTTTCTAGTACTAACCCTTTGCTTCTTATATATGTCATATATATATGTCATTTACAGTATAGTATATACATCACAAAAGTAATGAAAAGCAAAGGGAAAAACTGTTCCTATAAATTTATGTTTTTTCTTTTAGAAACTTTATTTTTAAAGGAGAAATTTTAATTATTATGTACTTATCTGCCAGAGCTTCAAATTTTTAAGTTTATTCTGGATTTAAATATAATAGATATGTTGGAATTGTCATGGCTTTACCTGCTGTGTTCAAGAAAGTCTAAGAATTTGAAAAACGGCATATATATGATATTTGTTTAATATGATGATGTATTTAATACATATATTAACCAAAATAAAATATACTGAACTATTATTTTCTTTATATATTTAATTCATTTATTATTTAATGTAATTTTAAAACTTAAAACATTTATTTGTGGCCAATGAAAATTATCATATTCATTCTATTTTTTGTATTTGACATTAACTGGTCTACTTACAAAAAAGAAAATTAATCTTTCAAATATTATTTTGATAATCATAATACAGAGCTCTAGTCCCTTCAAGTATAGTTTTTAGGTAGACAAGAATAAGACTTGATAATGATAATAATTTTTCCTTTTTATTTACAATATTTTTTGGTTTTATGTTAATGTTGAATTGCTTTGGATAATTTTTCTCATTCCTATATATCTCTGATGGATTCAGCATAGTTCTTATTCCTATAAACTTTTTTTTAAATTCTAGAACAAATCTTGAATTTGTGCCATTGTATTTCAGGCCTCTTTTGAGAGGATCATATAGTTTTATTTTCTGGCTTATAGAATAAAGGAAGAAAAGCCCTTGAATTACAGAATATTTTTTTTTACATTCCTGTAGTATTGTGTATTAATATATGATAATATTTTGTAGTATTGAATTTTAGGAGCTTACATTTATCATAATAAAGTTTTCATATTACTTTTGACTTATTTTTATAAGATTTTGATATTCAATGCATTGAAAACTTTAAAAGTAACTGGAAATATTTCCCTCATAGGTTTAAAGGAATTATAATTGCTTACCAAAACATTTGTGAGATAATTGTTTGACAACTTCCTCAATATCTCCCATAGTTATTGGTTTATTTAGTTGTTCTTGTGTCAACTTTTATGATTCACAGTTCTAAGACAATTATTCATTTCAAATACACTTGCAAATTCATTAGCATAATTTGTTGTATAAATAGAATTGTGTTTATGTTTTTAGTTTTATATTTGTTTTTTTTTTCTTGCTACCACTATTTCTAGTAAAAGAGTTGTAAGACTTCTTTGAAGGTTTGGATGTGGTTGTCAGCTTCAGTTACTGTCCAACCGAATACTTCTAATACTATTTATTTCCTCCATACAGTCTCAATTACTAAAGGCTATTAGCACGTCCAGTTTAGATGACATAATCTTAGTTTTTTATATTAAAAATGGTAAATATTATTCCATCATTGAAGACAGGATAAAGCAGGGTAGCTATTGGTCAAATAATATTTTAATTCGGATATTTAAATTTTTATTAATCCTAACATAAAACAGCCTGCTTTTGATTCCTGAATATATTTTGCTACATTTTAATATTTCTTTCTTGACTGAAGAAACAAGCATATTTTTGGAAAAATCCTAAGTAAAAGCATTGTTGCCAAGTAGAAGACCTCATACTTACAAATAGCCTTATACTTGTTAAACAGTTCAGTGTATTTTCTATTTCATTCTCTTTTTCAGAAACCAAATCCTGCCATTTATTAGTTTTAATTTTGCATACTTATTTCTGATTGATAATAACAATATGTATTCAACTGTGCTTTCTCAAGCTTATTCTCTACATCATAGATTCAGATTTTAGCAATTGGTTCTTCATTTTACTATTTTACTAAAATTTAAATTTCTGTTATGACAATTTCTTGCTTAAAATATGTCCTTTGCTCTTCCAACTTAATTTTAATTCAGTGTGTCTTCTTTTCTATTTTTATATTGAGTCTTTATTTTCTTTATTTTCCTGAGAGTGTCCAGTGCTTGTCATCTAAACTTTTACACTCTTGGGTAATGCATTCTTCATCTGTATGTGCCACATCATATTTATTTTATATTTTCTCTTATACACTTTGTTTTGCATAAACAACTTATGGGTTTTTTTGTTTGTATACTTGTTCTTAAAGGTGGAAGCAAAATTAAAAACTATTATTATTTGAAAATGAGATCAAATGAATTTTACTTCACTTTCCAACTTTTTTATTGTATTATCTAATCCTTAAAAAAATAACCTAGACTTCTGTACAGGATTGGGTAGCACAGATGTGTATAATAAGCAACCTAGCCTTATGCCATTATTTAATATTTTTAAAATAACATAACCTTTTAATTAGTTCTTAGTTTCATTTATACACATTCTGGTTTGAAATAACAGAACCTGCAGTGTAGGGAATCAACAACCTCTTATCTTCACTTCCTCATCAATAATTCATTATCTAACACCTCCCCAGTCCTCATTCTGATTTCCATCTCTATCAAGCACTGTAATTGCTCTTATCTTTGATACCAAGACAGCTATAGTCCATTAACCAAAGCTAATGTACAGCTCTCACCTTACTTGCTTTTTGGAGGAGTGAAGGGGAGGGTACCCTGGATTGAATTCAGGGGCACTCGATGACCACTGAACCACATTACCAGCCTATTTTGTATTTTATTTAGAGACAGGGTCTAAATGAGTTGCTTAGCACCTTGCTTTGCTGAGACTGACTTTGAGCTTGCAATCCTCCTGTCTCAGCCTCAGGAGCAAAATTTGACTAATCACTTCTTGAAATGTTCTCCTCTCTTAACTTCATATCTCCTCTTGCTTCTCTGTCTTAGTAAATGTTCTCTTCCTGTGTCTCTAAGTAATACAGCACCTTTAGGATTTGTCTGGAGCCTTTTTCTCTTCTCCATTTCTACTGACATCCTAGATGCTCTCTGCTTCTGCATCCCGCAAACCCTTAGGTTTGATATACTGTATATGTTTTTAACTCCATAATTTATACTTTAAATTTTGACATCTCCTTTCATTTCTAGATTTCTACATCCTAACTGCCTACATGATATCTCTTCTTGGATGTGTTATAAACATCTCAAGCTTAATTTGTTCAAAAGAAAGTTTTGTATTTTGTTAGCTGTGTTATTTATCTTCTTCCCTAAGACACCTACTCTCTGGAATTATATGGTTTCATAGGAAATAATCTGCAAATTAGTCCTTAAGGACAGGGACTTGGCTGAATAATTTGCAGTATTATGCCAACTCCTTGCATGACATCTGTAAATCTAGATAATGACACCAGAGGCTCTAATCATTGATAAGAGGGAAGAATGCTCCTCCATAAAATATTAAGTTTAAAATATATAAAACTACAAATAATTTACAGAAGTATTTAAAAATCTGATCTTTCACATGGTCACTACTTTGAATCATGTGATTAACAGATTTTATAATCACTGTTTAGTGATTATATTTTGATGGGACTTTAAAGATATATTGCCTTTTAGATATTCTTGTTTCATATAATAAATAAAGATGCATTAATAAATTAGGAAACAAATGAAGCAGATTTGTAAATTTGTTTACCACATAAGGATTCTAGAATTTCCTGATACTTTGGGAAGAGAAAACTTCTTAGTGCTCATTCCCAGGAAATCTGTTTTCAGTGATAGTGGAATTTCTCAAAACGTCATGCTAGTTTTGTTTTTGATTTATGTAGAAGAAAAAAAGCCTTTATGATCCACTGGAAACTGAAAACACAACTTATTGCCAAACAAGTGTGGTATTAAAATCAAAGCAATTGTTTTGAGTAAAAAGATTATGGTGAAATAAGTTGCTGCATTACTTTTACTGTGGCAACTGTTTACTCCTTTTTTTTAACTTGAATGAGTCAGTTGAAGACAGAGGTTATTGATCATATGAGAAAAGGAAGAACTTGAATTTAAGGCTGTGAATGATAGGATTTCCATTACTATAAGACACTGTACTGATTACCTGAACTTGTTTTTTGACATAAATTGAGATTTTTGTAGATTTCAATGCTACCACAGAAGGTGCCTTCAATAGGGTTAATAAATATAAAAAAAAGAGTTAAGGGTTATAGGCATGAAAAAAGTGTAGCTTGTCTTTTGCCTTCTCATTGTATATTCCTTTTATGGATTTGATGCAGATAAACATGCATCTTGCCACATTTGTGCATCTTACAAGTCAAGTTTGATATAGAAAACAAAGTGCTTCATTCTCATAAGGAGGTTTCTAATGATATTTTGACACTGCAACAGCATCGCAATGAGCAAGGAAAATATTAAAATTAAAACCGACCCCAGAATGAAGAGCAAATGTATAAATTAGTTACACATAGAATAGAAGGTAGGAATATTTTAGTCAATTTTCATGAGTGGATAGGTAAGGGCAAATATACTAAATGTACTCTTCCATTACCAGCTTTCCTGCAAGATTATTCAGAGTTCAGAATCTAGATTAAAATAGAGGTGATTGTATTTTTACAGCACTGGTGCAGGTGTGCTTTGGTTTATTAAACCTAATACCCTACTGTTAACATTCACATTTATCGTACAAATAAACATAAGGGTGGTTATTTGCATAACAAAATAATGTGATTTTTAATACAAAGTTCTTTTATATAATAATCTTTCTCCCAAGTTAAAAAAAGGAATTGATTTACAAAATGTTAATTATCAACCTTTTAGGTTTATAATTATTATGTTTTCTATGAGGTAAACTTACCTTTGAAAATGTATATTTTCAAAGCTTGACATTTTTCCTAAAGAAAAAATAGCAATTAGTGAGAACAGATCACTTGACTGTAGTTCAGAAAATCATCATGTTTGTAGGGAATAAAGGCTTAAACACAATTCACTGCTTTCTTAAAGGCAAGCAGAATTTTCTCTTTGCTGAAGTAAAGTGATCAGATATTCTAGTTTTTGTATGCCTTCACACATTACCCAAGTCTGTGCTAGCTCTAAGCAGCTAAGAATAGAGGTGACAGGTAGGCCAGAATATAATGAATTATGGTAATCCTAGCAAGAAATAACGGAAGCACATCTGAGAATTTCTCTGTCCCTTGGAGATTCAGTGAGATATATTCTAGAAAGTCTCCTAGGACGATAATAAGATGATTTTGCAACCTGATTAATATGGATATCAAAAACAAAGCTCAGTATCTAAAATCAGTTCAGTGTTATGAGCCCTGAGACATTGAAAAGGATATACTAGATGTTGGAGGGAAGAAGTAAAAAAAGAAATATAAAGATTGATGTGGAGGAGACCCTATGAGTAATAATTTAGTCTTGTCTACATTTAGCTTTAAAAAGTTGGATGACATCCAAGCCTGAATGTCACAGAGACTGTTAGACGTTGTGCAGAAAGCCATCATAAGGCCCATGGGGACTTGAAACAGACCGAAGTGTCATCTGTGCTTATTTGACACAGAAATGTATTGGCTATAAAGCCAATCTCATAATAAATAAGCAGATACAAACGTGAAACTACATACTTACATTTTACATATAAATAAGCACAAAAACACACATTAGAATTACTACTCTTTTTGTAATTAGCTTCATGTTCATAAAAGTGTATGGAGAATTTCATAGAAATAGAAACATACTCTCATTTAAAGGACACAACCCTACCCTCAAAAAGCTTATATTCCAAAAACACATAATGATGTGAAATGCTTTAAGTTATGGTTTATTAAATGGTGCTAATATCTTTCACTTTCATTTTTTCAGAATATCCTATGAATGTTTAAATATTTTTCTTTCCTTGATACTTTGAGATTCAGAGGTAAAGGTTAGGAAGAATGGAATATATAAAATAAGGGAGGCTGCAATATATAAGATTCTTAGACCCCTACAAACTTAATATTCTGATATTTAAAAGACACATTCATTACAACAGAAAAATAAACTTCACTAGAAAGTGTTCAATAATGAAGTTTTTTTTTGTGCAACAGAAAAGAGATAAATGCAGAAAGAATATTGGAATAGAATGCTGAACCTGTAATGATAGGTTTGCTTTTGTACAAGAAGTCATGTGTTAGAGGAAAGGGGTTGTATCATAGAATAGAAACATGCCCAATAATGCCATATTTGACTGGTCTTCTAGATGCTGGCTACTAACTAACTGGTCTGGGCTGGGTGAACTAGATGATAGCAAGGTGGCCTGAGTCATTTCCATACCACCAAACAGCACCAATCCCCACATACTTTTCATTTCTGAAAGTTTTATTTTGGTTACCAGATTTTATCCAATCTTTCTTACATGTTCTAACTAGATGAATTTCTAGATAGCAGTGAAATTTGCTTATCCCCAGTCTCAGTAATATTCGAAACAAAAGGTATTTCTTGGTCCATTATTTTATTATTTTACTTAGAAATCTCTATTCAAGATTATCTTCAGAATTTGGGCACAGTGTAGAATGCCTGTAATTCCAGGGGCTCAGGAGGCTGAGGCAGGAGAATCATGAGTTCAAAGAAAGCCTTAGCAAAAGTGAGGTGCAAAGCAACTCAGTAAGACCCTGTCTCTAAATTAAAATACAAAATAGGACTGGAGATGTGGCTCAGTGGGGAAGTGCCCCTGAGTTTAATCCCTGCTATCCCCTCCCCCCCAAAAAAGATTATCTTGAAATATACCACATAATCAAGATAATGGCATTTCTTTATTCTGATTCTGATGGTATGTATATATGAGTTTTTATCAACTCCAAATATGATAATGATTAGCTGAGAAATCCTTCTCTTTAAAGACCAGTTTTTATTGAAATTCAACTATACCTCAATTAGCATAATATAGGATATGTTTTTAAATTTTTGGTACCAGAGATTTATCCAAGGGGCACTCAACACCAAGCCACATCCCCAGGCCCTTTAAAGTTTTATTTAGGGTCTCACTGAGTTGCTTTGGGTATCTCCAAGTTACTGAGGCTGGCTTTGAACTTGCAATCCTTCTGCCTTCACTGCCCAAGCCACTGAGATTACAGATATATGCCACCACACCAGGTTTTATTTAAGAATCCTCTGCAAGAATCCTTGTGTAATCTTGGAAACTTCCTTTAAGTTATATGTTTATATTTGTAACATTCTGTTCAACTTGATTCATGATCTTGTGGTTCATACATATTAAAAACATTGAATTCTTATGATTTAATTTACATTTTAAATTAGATGTTTCTTTCTGTTTATGTATTTTATGGAAATGCTTACATGGTACTAGTTAAACTTAAATAAGTGGGCATTAAGTTGCCTAATATAGCAACTTGCTTAGTAAAATGGTTGTCCATTATGACTTAGATACATTTATATGCTTGATATAATCACAGAAAGAACTGCCAAACTTGTTCCTTCTATTATAATTCAATTTCCAATTTCTTATGGATGAACTGATTTAATGTCTAAATAAATACTCTTAAGTTTCTGTAGCAAACTACTCATTGTGACAGCATGTACTTTCTTAGTCTGCTTAAAATGTGTAAAAATTTATGTTGGATGGTATGAACTAAAAAAAATAGAAAACCATATCTGAAGAAAACGGACGTATGTTATATGTTGTGATCTTCTTTTAATTTGTTCGAATTAGTTTTACATGACAGTAGAATGCATTTGACATATTATACATAAATGGAGTGTAGCTTTTCATTCTTCTGGTTGTACATGGTCATGTAATCATATATGCACATAGGGGAATTGTGTCTGATTCATCCCACTGTCATATGATGTGATCTTAAAGTTTTCAAACCAAATGCTTTATGAGTCCAAGTGTTAAAGAAAAACTGTAACTATGTTGTTTCATGTCACACCTTTTAGCTTCATAATTTCAACTGCTATGAATATCCTATCATTTTACAGTTTTACAACAATTGTGCCATTTTTAAAAATCCATTAAGGAATATTATATGCTTGTTATTTGGTCTTAAAAATGAAAAAGCCCATGGCTTTTAATACTCAAAGTAAATTCTTTCTTATAAGAAAGCTGTAGATTTAAATTCCTTGTGAACTATATTCACAAGGTTAGTATGGTTCATATCATTATATCTAAATGTGAATTTCTAAGTATAATTAGAGGAACATCATTTCACATATTTTGTCAATACTTTGTAATGATCTTCAGAGTGAGTCAATTCAGCAATAAAATCATTTAAAATATCTGTACCTAATTTGGTTGTAAAAACAACAATAAAACTCCAAACTACTTCTTCCTAACATTTAAAAAGATTTTTAAAATAATTTAAGGTATTCACATACCTTATCTAATATTTTACTGATGCAATGAAGACAATTTGTTTTTGGGTCAAAATGAAGTATATGGAATATCTAAAATAGAGGTACATGCTATAATTACTTAAGTAGCAAGTGGTTCTTTTCTTGATTAACTTTATTTTCAGTTTATCTATTTTGAAGAGTTTTGTTTTAAATAATATGATTTTTTTTTTGAAAAAATGTTGACTTGGGACCTACAATTTGAAATTTGAAGAAAATTCCTCCTGTAAGTCACATCATGCTATCAAGTATTTTATCCAAAACAGTTATACCTCCATCTCCATTGATACAATCCTTTATTCTGTTCTAAGAATAAATACATACTTGTATTTACAAGATTATATTTATCTTATTTAAGATAAATTCATATCCATAATTTTAATTACATTTTTTAAAAAAAACATTCCCAATTAGGCCATTTCAACCCTGACTAATCACAACAAAAAATTGGCACTTATTGAAAAAATGTTTAATTGCTATTGGTTTTCTTCTGCACCAATTATCTTCTAATAAAAAAGTATTTCTGTATGTGTACACAATGGAGTTTTATTCAGCCTAAAATAAGAATGAAATTTTGTCACTTATTGGAAAATGAGTGGAATTTGAGACTATTATGGTAAGTAAAATAAGCCAAACTCAGAAAGTCAAGGGTTCTATGTTTTCTCTCATCTGTAGAAGCTAGAGAAAAAAAAAAATAAAAGAAAGGTGGAGAGGGGTTCTAATGAAAATTAAAGAAGGAACAGTTGAGAGGAAACAGACCAGAGTGGTGGAGCAAGGGAGCACAAGGGGAAATTCTGGGGAAATGATATTGACCATAATATATTGTTTTATTGTATGTATGTATGAATATGTACCAATGAATCACAACTTTATGTTCAATTATAATGCACCAAAAAATATAGGGGGGAGGAGAAAAAAGAAAAGGATTTCTATTATCATTTTACATACGTGGAAAATGAAGTACAAAGATATTTAATAATTTATCAGAGGTCAAATTTTTGGCCAGTGATAAAGCTGGAATGTGAGTCCTAGTCCATCGGTTTCCTAAGCATTTGTTAATCTTGAGAAGTTTTGGGAAAAATCAGGCAAAGCATTTGTCTTTGTTTCAGAAGTAAGAAACATAGTAACTGTTATTATAATTTGGAGTTCAGTAAAAGTAAGCAAATGTGATGATCTTTAAAATATTTGATAAATATCTCTAGGATGAATAAATAATTCTGAGAGATAATCCTGATGTCATTCCATACTATTTTAATTGCCTTAGTAATTTTCATTGTCAAGTGATTCAAATTTACACTGCCCTGTACTTAACTCATTTTATTGACTGCATTACCATAGTTCTTAGTCCTTTTAAAAAATGCATTATTTGGAGACATTTTCCTTAAGTACAATATATAATTAGTATTGTCCAATTACATTCTGCATCATTTACATTAAAATTTCTTTTTATAGAAGTTAGATATTTAAATGTACCTTGGGCTGTTTAGAGAATTTTTAGCTGTCAAAGCGACACTTTAGAACATTTGGAGGTTGCTGATCAATGGCATGTGGGTGGCAACTGATGAAAAACAATCCCTTAATATTGTGCTAAAAATTCAAATTAAATGACAGTACTTAGACCTTGAGGTCTTCATTTCTGAACATTTTTTTTACTGAGAAGCTCTTTTGTTCTGTGGGGAAGGTCCTCTTTCTTGGCAGTGACGTGTAAGAATTCTTAATTATTTTCAGTATAATTTTGGTTAGAAATAAAAGAAAGTAATTGTTTAGGAAGTCTTCCCATTGGCTTAAGCATTTATTCTAATTTAAATGTCTTCACAATGAACCAGGTTGTAACTTATAGAATGAAAACATATATTGTGTTTAAGTATTAGATATTTAACTTTGTATGCATGTTAAAGGTGTATATAAATTTTAGAGTTCTGGCAAAACTCTTTCATTACTAGGAATTGAACTAGCTATCTAGATATCTAACTTAAAACAATGAAAAGTATTGGTTATCCATGGAATAAAAATGTATTCAGTACTCAAGTATTAAAAAAACAATGAAACCCATTAAATCATACACATTTCTATTTCCAACTTTTCAGTTATTGTACTTCATATCAAAAATAAACAAGCAAAGAAATCACACACATATCTCAGGGTTTTGAACATAATAATATTGTATATGGTACATATATTCTTTGCCTCCTTTTATTGTTATCATTTTCATCATCATCAAAAATAACTGGGCACACATATCTGAAAATAAGCATGGTAGGTGAAATACAAAGTAAAATTTGTTGATTCTATCACTCTTGAAATGCAATCTGTGTACTTTTCCCCACTATTATTCTGATTTTTAAAATATTGCATTATGTCCTATTGTGTAGTTGTATTAAGCCCACATCATGGCATGTCTATCTTATAACTTATATTCTTTTGCCTATTAAACCATATTTTCTTGTTTGCTTTTATTTGCTCATTCATTTTTAGACAAGTATATTTCTGCTAAAAATTATTGATTTGCTGCTCATTATTCCCCAAATATGACAACAAGTAATTCACAAAACCCTCATTTTAGAAACTGAAGTCCAGGTTAATATGTACTTCAGAAATAATTGAGATTTACTAGTGTTGGTACAAAAAAAGGAAACAAATAACATAGAGCCAGTAGAAAAGTAATTTATCTGTGGAAGGTGAAATATATTAGAGAATTCTTTGGTACTCACTATGAAAATAGTCAATAAGGAAAAGATTGTGAGATATTCTTGAATGAATTGAAAGTAGAAAGAATAATTATAGGGGACATGAAAAAACAAGTATAACAATTATTATACTTGAAAACTTTTCACAACTAAAGAATTGATTACTTATAGCAAAAATGTTCACTATATTACATACAAAATTGATGGAAAGAGATACATATCTGGATATATCCTGAAAATGTTGTAATTACCACATATTATTTCTTTAGTTGAGGAATTAGCATTTGGATAGGAAACTAAGAGATAAAACTGAAAACTTGGGATGGAAACTTCTTTTCTGTTTTTAATGTGACATTAAAGGTGCTACTGGAGCAAAATCTACTGAATTAAAATGCAAAAGATTATGATATGCAAGCTTGATTTGCCATTGAGTTGTCATAAAATTGTGAAAGCAATAAAAATATAGGCTTTCATATTTAAGGTCTTAGAAAATATTTCTCAGTGTTTCATCTTTAAGGAAAATAATCTTGACAGTGTAATATGGGTAACTAAAAGATGCAACACAATTATTTTTAAATACAGGAACATGACAGAAAATGTTTGATAATGAGCATTGATGTCAGACAAACATGAAGTTGAATGTAAATTAAAAAGTAACATCCCACAGTGGTTTAAAACACAGGTTGTAGGAAGACAAAGTATATTTCATTCCTGAGTGGGCCACTTAAAAATTAATGTGATAGAATGAAATTGAACCCCTATCTTTCACCCTGAACAAAACTCAACTCAAAGTGGATGAAGGACCTAGGCATCAGACCAGAGGCCCTGCACCTGCTAGAAGAAAAACTAGGCCCAACTCTCCATCATGTCAGCTCGGAACAGACATCCTCAATAAGACTCTTAAAGCACAAGAAGTAAAATCAAGAATCAATAAATGGGATGGTATTAAACTAAAAAGCTTATTCACAGCAAAGGAAGCATTTAAGAATGTGAACAGAAAGCCTACAATATGGGAGAAAATCTTCCCCACCTACAACTCAGATGGACCATAATCTCCAGGATATACAAAGAACTCAAAAAACTTGCCATCATAAGACCCAAATAACTTTTTTTAAAAAAATTTTTTAAGAGAGAGTGAGAGAGAGAATTTTTAATATTTATTTTTCAGTTCTCGGCGGACACAACATCTTTGTTGGTATGTGGTGTTGAGGATCGAACCCGGGTCGCACGCACGCCAGGCAAGCACGCGCTACCGCTTGAGCCACATCCCCAGCCCAGAACCAAATAACTTAATCAATAAATGGGCAGAGGAACTGAAGAGGCAATTCACAGAAGATCAACAAGTATGTGAAAAAAATGTTCAACATCTAATTTGCATTAGAGAAATACAAATTAAAACTACTCTGAAATTCCATCTCACTCCATTCAAAATGGCAATTATCAAGAATACAAATAATAAATGTTGGTGCGGATGTGGGGGAAAATGTTCACTCAGACATTCCTTGTGGGTCTGCAAATTGGTGCAATCACTCTGGAAAGCAGTATAGAGATTCTTTAGAAAACTTTGAATGGAACCACCATTTAACTCAATTATCTCACTCCACTCCTAGGTCCATACCCAAAGGACTTAAAATCAGCACACTACTGTGATGCAGCCTTATCATATACACAATGGAATATTTCTCAGCCATGAAGAAGAGTAGAATTATGGATTTTGCAGGTAAATGGATGAAACTGTAAAATATCATGGTAAGTGAAATAAGCCAGTTCCAAAAACCAAAGGCTGAATATTCTCTCTAGTATATGGATGCTAATCCACCACAAGGAAGGGTAGGAAGGGGAAGAATGGAAGTTCATTGTATTAGACAAAATGGGAATGAAGGAAATGAAGGGGGATGGGAATATGAAGGACAGTAGAATGAATTAGACATAAGTATCCTTTGCTTATAAATGAATACACAACTACTGTATCCACATTATGTACAACCACAAAAATGGGATCCTAATTGAAAGGAGTTGTATTCCATGTATGTATAATATGTCAAAATTCACTCTACTGTCATGTATATCTAAAAACAACAACAGCAGCAGAAGAAATCTGTGACCTTGGGTAAAGCTTCAGATTGTTTTCTTAGGTGGGAGTAATAATAAAATGCAAACTAAAAAGATCATTAGTGGCCAAATAAGGTATCTTAAATATTCTCCACAGTTCTGGCATATTATTATTAATTAACCTTGTTTTAGTTGTGGTGATAAAATTTAGTGGAGATATTTTTGAATGAAAGCACAGATAACTATTTCTTGTTATACATGGGAAATTAGTTCCAAGTACTCTGAGGATACTGAAATCCACAAAAGCATAAGTCCCTTTCATAAAAGATATAGCATTTGCATATAGCCTAAGCACATCCTCCTGTATGTATTATCTTTAGATTATTTTTAAAAGATTACTTATAACATCAAATGCAATGTAAATGGTATGTAGATAGTTGTCATACTGTTTAGGGGATAATGATAAAGAAAAAAATGTCTGGTTATATTAATTACAGCTGCAATTTTTTTCCAAATATTTTTTATCTGAAATTGTTTAATCTGTAGTTGTAAAACCTATGGATACAAAGGGTCAAGAGTTTCAACAGGAGAAGGAGGAGGAGAAAGAGGGTTAACAACAACACCAATAATAATGTATTTTCAATAGTCTCAACCTGAAACCCAAGACTGCATTATAAGAAAGCCACTAGAGTTGGGTTGCCAGTAAAGTGAGTAGCATAAAAGGTTTAAAACTATGATGAAATGCAAAGCTTACCTTTCTTTTTTGATATTTAAGATTAAAGTTTAAAATGTTGATAAAATAAAAGTAACATGAATTAAACCCAAATAATATATGATCATTCAAATCATATTAAAAACCAAAATAAATGAAACAAGTAAAAGTATCAAAGAATTTTTTTTTAGTAACAAGAGTACAAATAAAAAAGATGCAAAATAAATAGCATATAATGAAGATAAAGTTTTTGATTAAAATATATGGAACTTAAATTTGTATGTAGATCCATATGTACTGTTAATTCTTATAAAGTTATAAATGTCATGTAAACATGACCGTTATACAAGTATAAAGGAACATGTGTCAAACAATATATAAACCAATTTAAATAATTAATAAAGAAATCAATTTATATGATCCATCAGGTTCCAAGAATATCTGAAGAACTAAGTATTCAGTGCAGTCCATGAAAAAGAAATGTTGGAATAAAATTGCTAATATTATATAAAAACTTTTTAGAAGATAGAAAAATAACTATGAACCTTTGAGATTACTTTTGGGCAAAAATCAATTGGGTCTCCACTAGAAAAAAAATAATAAATTAATATATAATTTGAGAACTTGGACCCTGATTAAGAGTAAATAATATATCAAAGGAAACAATATTCTCTTTGTGAATTAAATACACCTTGTGTGGGCCTTTTATTTAATGTATCAGCATGATATTGATATCATCCTTCTTTTGCTTTGTTTTCAATGTATGTATATTTTTTAACAGTGGATAAACTTATCAAAACTGCATGGATTATAGAGTTATAAATTAAACTATATTGAATATATTGCTTACAATTTGACAAATCTCAAAAGGAAATTAAAAAGGAACTAATAATTTTTTATTTCTAAAAAATTAAAATTTGCTTCATTAAACTAGATTTAAAGAATGATAAAACACTTTTGACACATGATTATGTGCAAATTCATACTTTTATATATCAATTGCAAATAAAATTATTTTACATTCCAATAAAATATTTCAAAATATGAACAGATAACATAAAATAATAGGAATGCCAATAAACATGAAAATATTTTTATATAAATAAAAATATAAATTAAGAAAATTAAGGCTTCTTAATGTAAATTAACATTTTCTGTCTTTGATATATAAAAATTTTGAAATTTCAAAATATTACTTCAAGCTATTTAATGTTGGGTGAGATAGGCAGTTCTGGTAGGGGTACAAATTAGTGAAAACTTACAGGATAAGGATTTTGGCAAGTAGATCAAAGTCTTTGTATGTTCCCCTATTATTTGACCCAGTATGCCTTCCAAATGTTGTTTATTAAAAAAAAAAAAAAACTTAAAAGTAATCACATTTTCCAATAATAGGAAATGTTTAAATATATGTATATCAATTTGATAGAATACTATGTTACTGGTAGAATTTTGCTTTGATGAATATTTCATATTAAAAATGTTAATATAAGGCACTGAGAGTTATATACTTCAAATTTGTAGAAATCTAAAATTACACATAATATATCCTTGTCTTGTTTCTTATCTCAGGATGTAGGGGGGTGTGTATCAGACTTTTACTGTTAAAACACCTGCATAAAAACAATTAATGAACATATCATTTTCATGGTTTTTTTTTTTTTACAATTTACCTGTATCAGTATTAAAATTATGTTTTAAAAAGTTTATTTAAAAATTATTATTTTTGGTTTTAAAAAGTTTTAAGTCCTGAATCAGTTGGAGTCAACAGGCTGGTCAGTTGGTTAGTTTGAAAAGCTGTGACTAGCTGGGAATAGTGGTGCACACCTATAATCTCAGCCACTCAGAAACAGAGACAGAAGGATTGTGAGTTCAAAGCTAGCCTCAGCAATGGTGAGGTGATACGCAACTCCATGTCTCAAAATAAAATACAAAATAGTGCTGGGGATGTAGATCAGTAGTCCAGTGCCCCTGAGTTCAATCCCTAGTAAAAAAAAAAAGAAAGAAAGAAAGAAAAGAAAAAGAAAAGCCATGACTAATATCAGTGCTATATATCTTTAATTTTTATTGAGACTCACCAACTGATCACCATTTTTTCTTATGTCCTTAACATTAGTTGTTAATGCTCTGTGACAAAAAAAATCTGTGCACTTTAAAACCAAACCATGTAAGTATTTTTGACTTGAGTACTGTAAGAAAATGTACACTTTTATCTGTACTGTTTAAGAGACCCAGAACAGAATTAGGTATGTATTTTCTCTAAGTTTGCTCTAGTAGTAAAATGTTTATATTAGAATTTCTATGTCATAAGCTTGTCAATACTTTTTTTAAAGGAACAGCAGTAGCTATCCAAAATGCTAAAATGGTGATACAATATTTGAATTGTATTAAGAAGTGTCCTCTATAATGCAATTCACTTTTCGACCATTTGTTCATATATTAACATTGCTGGGTGACACTGAAGCCCTTTCTATACTATATATTCAGCAGTTTAACCTTTGACTCAATCTTGGTAGGCAGTGTCTCAGAGTTATAGGGATTGTTGGAGAGACAGGCACTAAAAAAGGAGAAAAAGAACTGGGCTGCTCTTGCTGTAAACTGAAGATTATGCTAAATCAAAAGAAGTTGCTGGATTTCTGATGTCTACATAGATATAGAGATAAAACTTAGAATTTTGTTATATTGAAACCTGAAACTGCAGTCAGTAATGATAAAGACAGACATAGACAAAAATTCAAGGGGGATGAACAGGTATTTCTTGGGGGGACTGCCTTTAGTCATCTCCTACAGTGTTCATGCCACCAGATTTATTTAAAATTAGACACAGAAAGATAATTTGTTTGTTTTTAATTTGGGACTGATGAAAATGTCTCTAAATTCCTCTGAATATTATATATATAATGATTTTAAATTAGCTTAAAATTTAAATTTTAAATTACTGCTTCTATTGACCTAGATTTGTTTCAAATTAGTAATAAAAATATTAATGGATTTTTTCATATTTATCATATAAGTTTAAGTTCCTTTCTCTTAAATGGGCTTTAAATGTTGAGCAAAGTTTTCATGATTGAGCTGACTTTGATATTTAGGCAATTATGTTTGGTATATTTATAGTTAACCTTTGTAAAAGTTTTTGAGTTTATTGAGCAGTCTGTATTCTAATTCGGTATTCCTTTGCTTTTGCTTCATGTGTGAATGTTATTCTATAGTTGACTCATAAAAAAACTTGTTTCTTTCAATTTACTGTAGTACTTAATGATCTTAACTAATAACCCTAAATAGTACTTCTTCATTTCTCATTAAATATCTTTGTGACTTCAATTTAGAAATTGAAGGATTTCATTCAACATTATCTTGAGAGAATTTACTGCAGACAAATATCTTTGAGAAGGAACAGTTCCCTTGGTCTTTTGTCTTTTTTATTTATTTATTTATTTTTTATTTCTTGTGTTTCTTTGATGCCATGCACCCATGCTGGCTCTCTGAGAGCCAGAAACAAAATGAGAGTGACATGTTGAACACATGGATATCAAGGATGTGGTTACCTTAGCAACAGGAAACATATAAAAGCCCTTAGAACTTCCACTCCTACTCCTGGGACATTTCGGAGTTTCAGATACTGTAAATACTTGTGAATATGACGTCTATAAGAGGCAGCACAAATATTAAAGTATTGTAATTTAAAAGTGACCGAAGGTTTTCCCCCAGGATCAAGTTAGTAATTTATAATTCATTCCCTTCCTGAAAATGGGCTAGTGGTGCTCTAAACCAAAGGCAGAAGAGTAATTGGAGAGTTACATTCCATAATAGGAGTTATATTGTGTCTCATGAATGTACACAGATACCTGGGCTTTTGAATTCTTATTTATAGGTTTTGGAAGGTTTATTAGGTTAACATAAAATTTTAATTCAAGTGATAAAATGCATTATGGTTTTGAATTGCTATAAAAATTAAAGCGTTCATAATTTTAATAGCTATTATATACTTACAGCAACATAGTGATTATAAGTTTGCTTTGATCAGTAGTGGAACAGATAATTTTTTTAGTCACTAGAGAGAAAGGTCCTGTCTGAAGTCTGCCAAAGTAAAAGTAAGAAAAAGCCTCATTTGTCAATACTGACAAAAATAAAAATAAATCTTATTGATGTTTTAATATTAGCATAGGAAGAACATCTTAAATCTCTATATTTGCCAAATTAATTTATTGTTATTTTCTCTTGCCAAAATATTTTCTTCCTCCTTATGTCTAGACTTTCCCCTAAGATGGGAAGTCCCATATTACTTTTCTATAGGGAAAATTCTTCCTCAACTCTCTTGTTTTCTTTCTCTTATTTTTCTACCTTGAACACTGAATGGTCCATGCTACCTACACATATGATCATAGCTACCCTGTACTGCAGTGAATTAACCTTATTTTTTTCTCTGTGAAAGAGTCTTGTTCCTGAATTTGCTAAATACAGTAGTATACTTGATTTCTCATACTACTTCTAATGTAGCCAACACCATCATTGTAAGAAAATTCAGTAACAAATCAACCATGATTTTGTTCTTAGTGCCAAGTGTGTATGACAGACAACTTCTAATACTTCAACCAAAGGGTCTAATAGTCATAGTCACGCTCTAGTCATCTAAACTTTTCAAGTTTGAGCCTTATGGAAGATAAATCATCTTAAAGCAAAGTGCCAAGGACCTATTATGCCAACTCACTTCAGAAATCCCTTCACTGAATTATGAATTACTGCTATGTTTTGCTATTAGGATTTATGAAAGATCAATACAAATATCACCTCATTGAAATATGGTGTGTCTTTACAAAACTTACCTTTAAAATTATAGCCACTTTGATACAAAAAATTACACAATGGATTTTTCTTAATTTAAGAAATTTTTATCTCTATTTGTATATTTATTTTCTCAGAAAAAAATACTATATAAGACAATATGTCTCTCTTCTAATTTTAGCATTCAGTTATCTGAAACAAATTGTTAACGGAATCATCATTAATACTTATTGAGTGTTTACCCTATACCAGGCCCAAATCTAAGTAGATTAGGCATATTGACCCTTGAAATCTTCAAAACAATCTTAGAAGGCTGAAACTCTGATTATACCCATTTTGCAGAGGAGGCTACTGGGCCCAAAAGACAGACATACATCTTGTAAACAGTGAAGCCAGGACTAAAGGGAGTGTGGTTCCGAGAATTGCTGCCTCTGAGGTAGTGAATGAAGTGAGCATGCTTCATCTTTTCTTATTTTGTTTGTCTGAAGGCTTTGTGCTGCTGATGAGCAATTTTACAAGCATTTCT